>NW_026937811.1:0-81168 GCF_032062105.1 Saccostrea cuccullata | reverse complement strand
GAGCATGACGTCACCCCAAAGCTTGATGCATGTTTGACAACTCGTTATACTACACTGGCCTGTAAGTAGAACTAGATTTAAATGAATGGAAAATGTTTACAGGAGGGCTGCGGGCCCTATAGGTCACCTGAGTATTATGTAACAACTTTCAAACAATTGAATTTGGATCGTGTTTTAAACAAGAGGCCATGAAATTCTAATTTTTGAAAAAATGCACAATAGTCTTATCATAATTATACACTTAGCATGCTTACTCTGGTTACTTAATATCCAGAGAAAGATTAGAGTAAAAAAACAAAATCAACATCTTCCATTTTATAACCGGTCCCCTACCCCACTGGAATCACTAATTCTGGGGCCACATTTTTAAAATTGTAGAAATTTTATCATAAAAAATCTTTACATCATCATAAATGGTTGATTAATATCAAAGAGCAGATTTCAAAGCATTAATTTATTTTTGATTGTAACCCCCCCTTTAACACATTAACCCTGACAAGTGTACATGATATTGACCATTTGGCTAGATCCACCTTACTTGGACAAAAATCCCGGTACATGTATATAACCCTATATTATTGGCCATATATACCAAGGAGAAAAGGAAAAGATATTGGAGAATTTATTATATTTTCTTATAAAAAAGACCCCCCCCCCCCCCCCCTCAACCCCAAAACTTCTTACCCTGGGGCAAAAATTTCACAATTTTGGAAGAAGCACTCTTGATTATCATACCTATATTCTTAGTTAGCGAAGATGATACCCAGGAGCAGAGAAGTTGTTTTTCTTTAAAATTTTTCCCGTCGTTTTCGTTGTTAGGGCATGTCCAAAACTTTTCACATTTTCATCTTCTTCTAAAGATCCGCTGGGCCAGTTTCAATCAAACTTGCCAAAAAAAAGATCCTGGGGGGGGGGGTTCAAGTTTTTTCAAACGAAGGGCCAAGCCCTTTTCCAAGGGGAGATGATTTTGAATTAATGAAATATTAATGGCATATTTTAAAAATCTTCTACTCAGGATTCTTTGGATCAGGAAAATAAAAAGCATGTGGAAGCATCTTCAGATAGTGTAACTTCAATTTTCTTCAAATAATGACCCCCAGGGACAGGGCTTTGCCACAATGTCTGATCAAAGATTTGAATGTAAAAAATTTGAAAAATCGTCTTCTCCAGAACCACTTGACCAGGAAATATGAAACTAATTTGGAAGCATCCTCAGGTTGTGTAGATTGAAGTTTGTAAAATTCTGACCCCCTTGGGGGGGGCACGGAAATGGCTGATCAAAGTTTACCTAGGAATATATAAATCAAAAAAAATTCTCCAGAACCATTCGACTAGGAAATATGAAAAATAGTAAAGATCCTCATGTAGTGTAGATTGAAATTTTCTGTAAATAATGACCCCTTTTCAAGGGGGGACCCCAAATGGCTGATCATTGTTTTACCTAAGAATATATTAGGATATTGTTTTAAAAATCTTCTAACAATTTGACAAGGAAAAATTAAACTCATGTGAAAGCATCCTCAGTTAGTGTAGTTTAAATTCAAATCCTAACTCCAGGGATAGGGCGGGCCACTTTGGTGATGAAGTTTTTCATATTCATATATAGGAAGAATCTTGAAAAATCTACTTTTCCAGTACCATTTGGCAAGGAAAAATGAACTCATGTGGAAGTATCATCAGGAGTGTAATTAAATCTTTCAAATCATGACCCCCCGGGGAGGGGGGAGCCACAATAGCCATCAAGTTTTACATAAGAATTATGGGAAAAGGGCTTATTATAATCATCTCAAAATGTTGTCGCCCGCGTGGCGTGGTGGTCAAGCTCTCCAAGTCGCGAAGTCGCGAGTTCGAATCCCACGGGGACGTGGAGCCGGTCCTTGAAGGACCATTTAAAGCGAGGTCCCCCGTCGCAGTAGGTGCTAGCTCGAAAAAATCCCTCCCCGCTCAATGGCCCTGAATGCCGAGTAAAGGACAAAATTTTCAGCTCTCCACCGGTATGTGGGGGCGTCTCCATATGAGTGAAAAATTCTCTTGAGGGATTTTAAAATATACTCAATATCTCAAAATCAGCAAAGCTATGATTGGTGATATGAAAATTTGGGAAAAATCCTCAGTTTATGTTTAAATTTAAATTTGTGCATATCATGACCCCCAGGGGAAAAGGGGTGGCCATAAGGGGCAATCAAATCTTTACATAGAAATATATTGGTAACGTCTTTTCCCAAAATGGATTTTATTGAAATAGTAACATACTCAAGTTAAAAAAAAATTTAAAGCTTTTCCCCCAACTAGTAAACTTTTCAATACATATTGATTGTGTTTTTTAATTAGCCCATGTGCTCAGGGTAGCGATTGGCCCCTGGGCCTCTTGTTTAAAAATTAATATATTTGCTTTTTTTCAAAGAAGCCCTGTCCTAACACCAGAACCGCTAACCGGGGCCATAAAAATTTACAAATTGGAAAAACTCTTAATTAATCAATATTGCTGTGAACTAATTGCCCGACGTCACGGCGTCAGGCTGTATAAGGATTGATAATTGCTTGATCCGAAACTAAAGATCATACCCAGAGATCAAGATTTTGTGCAAGCTGATTTACATTGGAAATATTTTACCTGCATTTTAAAAGAATTTTTTCAGGGAACAATGATTTTACTGATGCTAAATAATGCAGTATTTACTTTGTTTATTCCGTTTGCAGAAACAGATTATTCCATGTGATTTACCGTATAACGTGTCCGTGTATCTTTTTTTCTGATTTTTTAACACTGATAGTCCATTTATTCTAAAAAAAGGGGTAATGTCTTTTGCCCAAATGTCACGAGTGGCGTTTTTCGCACCTTTTCTGGAATGTTCTATTGTATTAATGGGGTCTTATGATTCATAAATTCAATTATATCTTCTTATTCCTTTAAACAACATATAATGTATGATCAAATATGGAAATTCAAAACAAAAGAAATGATTTCTCTGGGGGGATTTCATTTGTATACCGGCGTACGCCGAATGCGCCGCTTACCCTTTGAACCCGGGTTTTTACTTCATTTGACCGGGGGAAAGGGTTGCCGGCGTACGCCGAATGCGCCGGTCTGAAATGACCGGGAGGAATGCCGGTTTAGAAATATGGCGGGAAGAGAAAACAACTTGAAAATGCAGATACTTTTTTCCAGATCGACATGTTCTTTATTTTTTCATATTTTAGCAAAATTTATTCATATAATTAAAATATGTTTTTATTTTTGAAAAATAAAATTTTTTATGGGGCCATGGTTTTATTTTAAATTGAATTTCGAATTATTCTAACTAAGGCATAATGTAAAAAATAATAAAACTAAATTGATTATCATTTAGCGTAATTATTCATTTTTAAAAAATGTTTTGCCGGTTTACTTCTTTGCCTCTTGCCGTTTTCGCCGGTCATATGACCGGCCAATTGGTACGCCGATCAGTGACAAAAAAATGGGCCCCCTTAAATTTTTTTCCCCTCTGTTGGTTTATTCCATATTTCAATGGACTTCCAATCACCACAAACGATCGACACAGTTCAACCGATTTACAAAGAAGTTACCAGCTGGTAACCGAGCGAAATCGGATTTCTTTTCCACAAAGTAATTGTTGGGTTTTACCTACTTTATCTTCTCAGAAAAATAAGACCCACGTTTCAGAAAAAAAGATCAATGAACACAAACTACTACTGTTTACTTCATTGAAGAAAATGCTTTTCCCACAACAAATGTTTACAATGAATGATTTTACAACAGATTTCAGAATAGGTGTAGCTTTAAATTTAGATCCCGGGGGAGATCAGTCTACTTGCAGAAAAGTTAATTGCATCATCTCGGGGCTTTTGTCGGAGGTCGAAAAACACTCGAATGTATCGAATCATGGATGTTAAACATTTACACATTTCCTGTTCATAGTAAAAACGGAGTAGAAGTCCCTTCCATAGTATATTTTAGATAATATCATTACATTGAATAACGTTAACTCCATATTCAACAAAAAAGGTTTGTATACATACCATGCTTTTATTTCAAAGTTTGTGAAAAGAGGGGGGGGGGGGGATGGCATAAATTCAATACATTTGTGGTCTCCTTCCCTAGATAAGGCCCAAGGGGTGGGACCGAGGAGTTGCGATTGGCAGAAAACCCAGTTAACAACTCTTCAGAATCACAAAGGCATCGTTCTTTTACAAGTTAAATAATTTAATATTTTTACAAGGTTCTCAAATAAAAAGACATACATGTATTTCAAACACAGAGTATTGCTCAAAAGGGTTTATCACTTCTCTTACGGATATTGATTGATTACGTCAGACAAGCTTTTTGAAAAGCTGTTACTTGTTAGTAAATTTAATATCAAGGGGCAGAGAAGAAGATTTTCATAGAAATAATGCATTTCCATTATTAATCTATATAGCCCAACTCTAGCACTAAAACAAACCCCTACATGAGGCCATAATTTCACTTTTTTGACCAACAGTTCGACTGCTTGATGTTGAGGAGAAAAGAAAAAGAATTTTAAAGATTTCATTAATATTCGTGGTTTCCCCCCGTCCCTCAGGCCCCAGGGGGCAGGGGACCATAAAAGTCAAGATTTTTCCCCCCACCCATAGAGCGTAAAACAAATTTGGTTGAAATTGGTTCGGTGGTTTCAGAAAAGAAGCTGAAAATGTTCAAATGTTAACACGACGACGGATGGAAACAGATAGCAAAAGGTCACCCTAGTGTCAGGTCCAAAAAATAATAATTCTAAATAAACAAGAAGTCTATGAGCAATCCTCACTAAAAAACCCTCGCTCTGATGGAATATACACTATGTTCCCTTATACATTCAAGAAATTGTCAAATTCATACAAAAAATCCCACATTTACAGCCTAAAATTGTATGTGCCTAAATTTTAAGTATTTATACTGGGTATGTGCTGAGAAAACCAGAGAAAATGAGTTTTGTACATGTAGGGTACAAAGATACATAATAAAAAAATTTGACATCGTCTATAAACGAAAATTAACCCCAAATTACAATGTATGACCTTCCAAAGCAAAAAAAATTACTTTGTTTCTAAAAAAACGGTCCAAAATTTGTAACGTAAAGTACATATAATCGGGATAAATATTTAATATCAGATTTGAACAGAAATGGTTCCCAATAAAAACCCCCCCCCCCCCCCCAAAAAAAATAAGAGGTACAGTGAGCAATGAACTCACTAAATATACACACCGCCTCCCATATGAATATAATGGCAGTGTCCATGTTTTGCTCGGGAAAAATGAAAAACATGTCAGTCAAAAAGTTTAATAGGAGGTGCACAATGGCAATATGTAAAAAGGTTTGGGGTTTTCATTAAATTTCCTTCAGTGGTATGAGATGAGTTGGGATAAAGATGGTTACCCCAAAGCGTAATAGACGGACGACAAATTCATTTTATACCCTCCCGCTTTTCAAGGGGGGGATAAAATTACTTAGTTTTAAGGCATGTGTAATCTTAGAAAACTGCGGGGAAATTTTTTTTTACGGACGAGAGAGACACACAAGGGTAAACCAGTATACCCCCATTCCTTGGGAGCAGGGGTTATAAATAAAAGTAATTTGCAAATACAGATGCATTTTAATCTAAATAGATGAACTGTCATTAAAAAGTAAGAAAAGGGTCTACCGCTAGAACGGGTTTCTAACAATGAAATTGCTCATTACAGTGTGTTACCGTAAACTCCAGTGGATATCACAAGCAAGAAATTGGCAGCGAAGAGCATAACTAGTCAATTTTTTTTTAGCATGGAAGCTCATTTCCGCCGCAAAGTAACGTCATTGATGCTCTATAATAAAAAAAATAGAAGTTAACTTGGAAAAAAAAAAAAAGATGGGGTTTGAAAACATGTCCCACTGAAAACAAATTCTGGGTGGGGCATCCTAACAGTGAATAAGCATGGGTACATTTAGGTAAAAACGACAAAGAAAATAACCCTCTCCGAGGGGGTGTTTCTTTGCTATAACACATCTGTTAACGTCTAAATACCAAGAATTTTTGCAAAATTCTTTTTTTTTTAAATCATAAATTATAAGTGTAAAAATTCTGTATTCTTATTGAACGTCTTAAATGAAAGTTTATTTATAGCATTAATTAGGTTGGTTTTCACAATATCTTACAATGGATTACTTCTCGGCAGGGTATTACGATCGTAAAAAATTTACTTTGCAAGTAAAATCATGTTTTAGTTTATGAAGACAAACAACTTAAAGGTCAAATATCAAGGAAATAGATATGCTTGTATATAATATATATTGTAAACAATGGTTAAAAAGAAGAAATTACAATATTCGTTTTATTTTAAACCTCATTATTTTCTTTATTAACCTGTACAAATCGCTAAAAATAACGTTCATAAATAGAGTTACTTCCCCTTTTGTGACGTCATTAGAGACATCGACAAAATCTAGTTACATAAGTTGAAAAAAGTGCTCTTGATTATCTAAAATTATGGAAAATTTGGGGGAAACAGAAATGATGAAATATCAGAGTTATGCGTAAATCTGCTGTTAAGAATAGCCTTCGATATTTGAGTAAAAAAAGAGCAAATTGATTTTCTTCTTTAAAATTCGTTTTATCCGAAGCCGGTAAAAGTGAAAGTGGAAATTAAAATACCACAGCTGACAAGGGATCATGGCAGAAGAAACGCACGTACATACATGTATTTAATGCCTTTTACTGAGTGTGCTCAATATTTCGGCAAAAGAATTTTAACTGCGGAAAATTGATTTTTTGTGTTGTTTCTTATTCTTCAAAAGGACCAGCTTTTCATGTGAAATAGTATAAATTTTTTTTTTATATGAGG
The DNA here is from genome assembly GCF_032062105.1 of Saccostrea cuccullata. Taxonomy (NCBI): domain Eukaryota; kingdom Metazoa; phylum Mollusca; class Bivalvia; order Ostreida; family Ostreidae; genus Saccostrea; species Saccostrea cuccullata. Next base: position 74,333 of record NW_026937811.1, on the reverse strand, counting down.
GTCATTCAAAAAATATGTAGACAATGCTTCTCATGTCATTTGATTATTACAAGATTATAAATCAACACATTTTCGTAAACATAAACATTTATTTTGTCGAAGTGTGATTTTTTATTTCATTTGATTAAAAAGAATTCACGTTAGCCAAAATTAAAAAAACATGGTTGTAACCAAGGATCACGGTTAACCAACATTGCAGTGTCAAAAGCAAAGCTGAAAAAGTTTGTCACACAATAGACTACACAAGATAAATAATTACGTATGTCGTACTCCTCCTACAGTTTTGGTTAGATTTCCATGTAACTTGGCACACAAGTAACTACACAAGATACATAATTTGTGTATCGGTTTTTGATTTGATGAACGGTTTTCCATGGTTACCAAAAATATAAATTTCTGTGAAATTCTTTCCAAATGCTACTCCTCCTACATTTTACGTTAGATTTTCATATAACTGGCACACAAGTAATTTACTAAATACATAATCCTGTGTTTTGGTTTTTTGATTTTGATGAACTTTCCACCATTAAGAACATTTTCTATAAAAAGTCACCGAAAACGATACAATGAATGTTTAACTATTTTATTTTTCAGCAAGACACTTATTTAAAATAGCTTTATTTTTTTGAACAGTATGTCCATTGCTATTCACCTCGGAATTTTTTTGATCTGGACCCTCACGGGGGCTCCTTTTTAGGTCAACAAAGGAAATGTTAAATTAAACCAAAAAGTTCAAGGGCAAGGCAAACAAACAAATAACGGCACAATGTTTTAAATTGTCCCTTTGTATCTATACTTTACAAAAAATGATGTCATTCAGTTGGTTTTCCAAACTTTTAAATTTTCATCTAAAACAGTCAGTAGTTTTAACCAGAAGTCTCTGTTGAGACTGAAGCTCTACTAGTTTGAACTTATAGCAAAGGAAAAGAAAGTACTTGTTCCTGCCGACAAAGCAGGTAACAACATTGTCTTCGTTTGTAAGGCTATTATATAAATTGCATTCTAGAAGAACTTGGATTTAATTCTACAAGTGGTAATCCCACTTATACATATACTTCTTTTTTTTAAGGGAAAAACTTTAAACCCTGTCAGTTTTGAATACTTTTAATATTCCACAGAGCCAAAATGAATTTGAACTACCTTATATATATTGGATTCTGAAACTTCAAATCCTTCAAACGAACATTGCAGGTTCCAGTAAATGTTAACCAAGCCTCTTTCTAATTTACTAAAATATTGACAGCAGTAAAGGGAAAATTTCAAGAGTACTGTACAACTATATATTCAGGAAGTGGTGAAAATAGATGTGGATTTTAAAAATTCTAAAGAACTTTTGGACAATTTGAAATCACAAGACTTTACAAAAATCAACAGCATAAAAATTTACAACTTTCAACTTTAACACAAAAATTTCCCCACACAAATTAAAACCAGGCTTTTTGATATCATTGACAGCTGCTTCTTCAACAAAAATGGAACTCGTAAGTTTACTTACCTCGTCATTGGTCATTTGAAAAATTATTTTGTTCAAACAGATTCTGATTGCACACATAAGTACTCTGAAGTTGACATCAAGAAGATGCTTGAGTTTCTGATTGACAATATCTATGGGGTTTTTTGGGAAACCCAGGTTTTCCCAACAATCTATTGGAATTCCAGGGTAAAATTGCCCCCGTTATTAGCAGACTTATTTTTATATTCATATGAAGCAGAATTTATGCAAAATCTTTTGCGTGAAAAGAAGAAAACACTTGCTGTGGCCTTCAACTCGACGTTTAGATAACACGAGTATTGTCAATTAATAAAGATAATTTCCATTCCCACGTGACACGATATATCCTGGTGAGCTTGAGATAAAAAAATCCCCAAGTCCAACTTTTTTCATACTTGGATATTTTACTTTAAAAAGAAATAATGGTAATCAAACTACCAAGCTGTTTATAAACGTGATGACTTTAACTTTTCTATCGTCAACTTCCCACTTATGCCGCAATATACCTTCATCCCTGCTACGGAGTATTTAAATCTCAGTTGATTCGATCGCAAGAGCATGCTCTACGTATGAACAATTTTTTAAACGAGATAAATTATTGACAAGCAAGTTGATGAAAAAAGAATATCAACATCTGTTTTAAATCATATTTTTAAACTACGGTCGATACAATGACCTTGTAGCAAATACAATTTACCATTGAATGAAATGCTGACTACGTTATTCATACCAATTGTTAGTCCATTATTTATCCTGAATTGACCACGGATTTTTTCCTTATTTTCCTGATTATGACAACGAGCACACGGCGGGTGTGACCGGTCGGCGGGGAAAGCTCCTCCTCCATGGCACCTACCCACCTCTGATGTTAGGAGGTCCGTGTTTCTTGCTCTTATTTTGTATATTTGTTTTATGGACGTTGAGATTGAATACTGTTCGTTATTTCCATACCCTTCACTTAAGCAGCTGGGATTTAAATTTATAAAAAGCATTAAATAGAATAATGATCGTTGATAAAGTTTTTATTTTTTGTGTAGTCTACTTGTGTGCCAAGTTATACTGAAATCAGACCAAAACTGTAGGAGGAGTAGCATTTTTTAAAATTTTCAACTTTTATTTTTGAACCCCGGCAACACCGTTCATCAAAATTAAAAAAGATACCAGACTTATGTATCTTAGTGCATTCTCTTGTGTGCTAAGTAATATAAATCAGACCAAAAATGTGGAGTAGCATTTTGAAACAATTTTCAGATATTTATATTTTTAGTAACCACGACAACACCATTCATCGAAATCAAAAACCGATATACAGAACTATGTATCTTGGTGTATTCTACTTTGCCAAGTTACACTGAAATAGACCAAAACTGTAGGAGGAGTAGCATTTTGAAACAAATTTTTCAGAAATTTCTATTTTTATAACCACGGCAACACCGTTCATCGAAATCAAAAAACCCATACACAGAATTATGATTTTTTGGGAAATCTACTTATGTGCCAAGTTATACTAAATCAACCAAAACTGTAGGAGGAGAAGCTTTTAAAGAATTTTACAGAAATTTCTATTTTTGTAATCACGGCAACACCTTCATCGAAATCAAATACCGATAACAGAATTATGTATTTAGTGTGTTCTGTGTGCCAAGTTATATTGAAATTAACCAAAACTGTGGAGGAGAGCTTTTGAAAAAAATGTTTACAGACAGACGGATGGACGTGGACGCATTACTATCGCATAAGTTCTGGTCTCTGACCAATGAGCTAAAAATGGGTATTTTAAATCGTGGAAATTAAAATTACCTAAAGGATTACAAAGAAATAGCATCACTTTTAGAAAATTTAAAAAGTAAAATGAATAATGTTAAAAAAAAACCTACTTATTAGTTTGTCGCCTTGACCTTGAACTTTTTGATTAATAAAAATTGACATCTTGGTACAGTCAATCTAAATATATTTTTCAAACGCATCGTTCACCCAGCAGTGGAATAACTCTTTAGTGCTTGAAAAATTTGTTTACCTCGTAATTTTAACTTGCAGACTGTGCGGGGATCTTTTTACTAAATGAACAGTATGCATAAAACACTGGATTTTATTTTTTTAGCTCTTCTGAGCCAAAGGCTCAAAGAGCTAATGCTATGGCCATTTGTGCGGTGTGCGTTAACTTTTTAAAATGGGCCGAAAAGAACCCCTTGGCCAATCAGTGTAAAATTTTCACGGGTATTATGCCCAAGGGGTACCATTTATACAAATTTAGGGTTTGGGACCCCAAGGGGAGATAATCAGGAAAACAAAAAAAAAGACGGGTTTCTAAAAAACCTTTTTCCCCAGAACCACCAGGCAGATTTTCACCAAACTTACATACAAGGATCAGGATATGTTGAAGAAAAAAAATTGTTCAAGGCATGACCCTGGGGCAAAAGGCGTGGTCTCAAGGTCACTTTAAAGTTGACCTGAATTTAAAATAATACATATGTTTATATTTTGCTTACTATAAGGACTAGGATCATCAAACTTGTAAGTTGATGATCTTTTGACTTCAGTATGTTAACTCAAAAGTAGGTCACGGTACCCACTTTTTAAAGGGGTTTTTTTTTAAATTGATTTAAAGGCATATTTTTGATACTTTAAGGCCATGATCATCAAACTTAGTCAGTTGATGCATATTGGGTCCTTGAACAACGTCAACTTAAAATAGGTACCTACCCTTTTTCTTGATGACTTATCCTTTTCAAAACATTTAAAATTATTTCAGGCACTGAAAGGGTTAGAATCATCAAATCTTGTAAATTTCTCATCATGGGACCTTAAAAATATTTAAAAAAAGTAGGTCACTGTGACCACTTTTTGAATTTTGCAGGCATTTGTTTTCAAATTTTTAAAAGGCATATTTTTATTACCTTTAAACCTATGATCATCAAACTTAGTAGGAATGATCTTGGAAAACTGAAAAATGTCACCAAAAAAGTAGGTCACGGTGACCTACTTTACATTTTATGGCTATATTTAAGTATCTTAGGTATTTATTGGCTTAGAATCATCAAACTTTGTGAGTTGATGCATCTTCGGTTTTCGGATAGTGACGACCAAAAATTAATTCACAGTGACCTACTTTCAACAATTTATAGCTATATTTAAATAACTCCGGCACTTATTGGCTTAGAATCATCAAACTTTTAGTTATCATTTGGGTTTTCAAGCATGTCACCAAAACGAGGTCACAGTGACCTACTTTTTTACATTTTATGGCTATATTTATTTATCTCTAGTACTTATTGGTTTAGAATCATCATACTTTGTCAGTTGATGCATTTTTGGTTTTCGGAGAATTTACCAAAAAATAGGTCATGGTGACCTACTTTTAATATCTCGGTATTTATTGGCTTAGAATTATTAAATTTTGGGCAGCAGATGCATGTTGGGGCTCTAAAAAAAGTCAACCAAATGTGGTAACAAACCCACTTTCAAATTTTATGGCTATATTTAATTTTATTCTCCAGTACTTATTGGCTTAGAATCATCAAAATTGGTCAGTTGATGCATCTTGGGTTTTCAAAAAAGTACCAAAAAATATGTCACAGGACCTCTTTTTACATTTTATGGCTATATTTATGTATCTCTAGTACTTATGATTTGAATATATACTTTGTCAGTTGATGCATCATGGATTTTGGAGAATGTCGACCTAAATGTAGGTCATGGTGACCTACTTTTTAATATCTTAAGTATTTATTGGCTTGAATTTCAAACTTGGTCAGCAGTTGCATGTTGGGACTCTAAAAAATTAACCAAAATGTAGGTCACAATGACCTACACTTGACATTTTATTGCTTTTTTAAGTATCTCTGTTACTTATTAGTTAAGAATCATCAAACTTTTAGTTATCATCTTGGGTTTTCTGAATTTTACCAAAGAGTAAGTCACAGTGACCTACTTTTGAATATCTCAGGTATTTATTGGTTTAAAATATCAAACTTTGTCACTTGATGCATTTTGTGATTTTCAAGAATGTAGACCAAAAAGGAGTTCTAATTGGCTAAGAATCATAAAACTTTGTCAGGTGATGCAACTTGGGTCTTTAATAGGATACTTTGGGTTAGAGGCTTCAAATACAAGTGATAGGTTGTACAATTTATCAGAAGAGCATTCAAGGCCCTTGGGCCTCTTGTTTTATTTTGTCACTTCGTTCTTACACAATGTATGAATTATGTATGTTATAAAACGTCTTTCAGCCTTCCATTTTCCCCAATATGTGTAAAAACATGCCGCTGGGGTAATGTTTGCCGCAGCATGTAACTTAATATTACTATTAATTAATTTTTGATTGTTAATAAAAATGAGAATATTCAAATAAAATAGTCAATTGAAAGCCTCCATCAATAATTGATTCGATAAATTTAATATACCTTTTTGTCACTGCTGTACACATGGTACATGTACCTTTGTACAAAGATTTTTTTCGCATACAAGATTCTATCATGGTTTTCTTTCAAACCTTCAATCCTATGGGATTTAAGTTGTTCGTTTTTAAAAAGAAAGACTTAGGGAAATCATCAATGTTCCTGTATTTGTTAAAGGGACTACCAATTTTTCCAAAAGAGGGAGGGGGGGCAACATCTTTCAAACAATAATGTTTAAACAGGGAAAATAGCATGTACACTTTTCACATTGTCTCTGATGACGTCACGCAAAAAGGGAGAAAAGCGATTTAAAATAAATGGGACTTGTCACACAGGTAAGTTTAAACGACTATTAGTGGTGGAAATTGGTGACAAAAAATAAATAGACCTCAGAATGTCATTCATGTTGCTCCAGAGACTGAAAATAATAAATAATAATGAAATTTCACCACAAAAAAAAATACTTGACCTTTAAAGCGTTAACACGTATATCAAATTTAAAGGTGTTTTCTTGTTGGCCTTTTTAAACAACAATTGAAAATAATTCACGTTCTTTCGCTTCCGCACTACTTTTTACACGTTGACAGTGGTACATGTATAACTGGAACGACAACTCCAGATAGAGATTGGAAAACATATAGACAGACAGATACAAACAAACATTTAGGCAGCTGTCCCTTTTTTCTAAATGTTTTATTTTTCTAGATATTGCATTTTCCCCCGAGTTTACTCCTTTGTGTACTTCTCAACGTGTCCCAGCGCTAAAATAGCGCCACACGACGTTTCAAAAAAACGGGAAGTAACTCTAATACTAAGACGATGATTGATACTTGTACATTTTATCAGCAAGATAATAGATAAAACTTTAAAAAAAGACCATGGGTAATTGACTAAATAATTGATAAAAAAATATGATATTTTTTAAGATTTTTTTTTCTGCACAGAAACTTGAATCGCATGCATGAAGATTATCATACTCGTACTCGTCATCTTTTATAAACCCGTTTTCTATTTATAATGCAGTGATCATAGTGAAGTCCCCAGAATTATTTACATAATTTTATGTACAGGATAATCGGTCCTACATGAAAATTAACTCTCAAAATATCGACCATTAGCTGATTGACGCCGAGTATCTATTGTCACGCTTCAAAGCATAGTCGCCGATAAACAACAGTGTTTATTTTAGCACGACCCGCCTTTCTCTCGAGGCATGCAAGGTGCATGACAGTCGTAGTATAAACACAATTTACTACTCAAGTCATTAAAAAGTAGGTTTTACATGTAGGACTGAAATGAAATAAAATTTACTCCTGGCGGATGCCCATTTTAACAATGGCGCCGCTCGTTTAACCATGGCACAAATAATTTAACCATGGCGGACCGCCATGGTAAAACCACTTGATGAGATTATGTTATTTAAACGAAGTAAAAAATGTCAAAAGTATACAGACGAACGATGGGAGTCTGGTGATCAGAAAAAGCTCGCTTTAGCTTTAGCTCAAATGAGCAAAAAATGAGTTCAACAAAAAAAAATCTAAGGGGTTTTGATTTTGACATTTTTTTTTCAACAAACAATTCACTATATCAGAAAAAGGTGTTTAACAGTAATTTTTTTAACAAAGGGTTTATTGCCAAAAAATTCAATTCGTTAGACTGTACAATCTTATTCTCTAAATAATACATTAGTGTGCATACATTTCAAAAACACTACAATCTAATTAAATGTGAAACTTTACCTGAACACATCAGAAGAAAAGAGTCCTACACCTTCATCTGCAAATATATGAAGATCTAATTATATAGTAAACGTGTGCATTTTTTTATTTTCATTGATTTCTTTCTAGGTCATGCATACAGAAAACGGTTATTTACAAAGCATGAGATTTAAATTTTAGTTTGTCTAACGACACATTTAAAAGGCCATGAATTTTGGCGCAAGTTTTACCAATACATGCAACAAAGCTGCATTGTGCAGTATATTCTTAACTCACATACATAGATTCTCTATTTTGATTCAGAACATTCAGACAATTCCTTGGTACTTAAGGATTTTTTTTTTTAAAAATCGTTTGAATACCAGCGAAACTATTGAAAGACTTCATATTTTGACTTGGAATTTATGGCCGCAGGTTTCTTAGCATTCATTTCACAGGACCAATATTTTTGAGGAAATAAAAAAAGAATCCTCAAGTCCTGGGTTTGTTTCTTACTCTGACCCTTTCATAACCTATTTGAATTTTGCAAGCGAATCAAACCCGGTACAACGATCACGAGAAATTGAAAATACGAGGCTTAAATACTTATCATCTTATAAATAATATCGTTTCATTGGTTCTTAATTTATACCTATTATGTGCAAAATTCTGCCTCTCTGAAACCACCCTTATTGTTCTATACAAATATTTTTGTGGGAATTTTAATATAAATTTGAAAACTACGCGGTGAAACTTATTACTCATTAAAACATGACTCAAGTTGTTATTTTCAGATTTTCTGACAAAGTTTGTATTATCTGTCCTTAACACTTATTAAATTTAAATGTTGCCTGAACATATGATAATCAGAGTATATATTGGAAGTAAACAAAACAGCCATATTAAATATCCTAATGAATAATAAATCAAAAAGATTTAAACTCTATATTGTCTTTAGGGATCAGTAATTTTGTGTTAGGTTTGGTATCAGGTTGTTCCTTCTGGGCTGAAAATAGTAAAAAGACAGCCAAGTAATTATTTAGACGAGTTGAAAAACTAGGACATCACGTGCACTAAATCTTAAAATAAAATCGTAAGTATTGAATTTTTTCAAGTGGTAAAATTACGAACCAAAACACGTTAAGTTAAACTCAACACTATTAGAATTTACACGTGTTATTGTGTAAAATATTTAATATTACAATTTACACATTAAAAATATTTTTGTTTGATGTATTTCAACCCACATTTTACCGGTCACGGTAGCCTAGTGATAGAGCGTTCGGTTCGTGATCGGAAGGCCTGGGTTCGATTCTCGTTCGCGGCGCCGCGTCATACCTAAGACGTAAACAAAGGTAGTGACTGTTCCTTAACCAAGTTCTCGGCACTAAAAGTGAAAGTCACGGGTCTTTCGGATATGACCTTAAAAACGTAGGTCCCGTGTCACGGTAGGCGCTGGCACGATAAAGAACCCTCACGGCTCAATGGCCCTGAGTGCCGAGTATAGGTCTAAATTTGAAGCCCTTCACCGGCATACGGTGACGTCTCCAAATGAGTGAAAAATTCTCAAGAGGGACGTTAAACAATATACAATCAATCAACCTACATTTTTCAAGATGGGTTGGTTGGGTTTTTTTTATGCCTTTAGTATTTATCAAATTGATATTAATCTGTCATAAAAATCAAAACACTCAGAAAGAAGAAAAAACATTTTTCAGTGGTATGGCTGCCGGGTCACAGCGTAGTTAAATGGCTAATGCACCTATTTCGTATTTCTATCAAACTTTTTGCTCAAGGACAGCTGCTGATGTCAACAACGTTATGTTTTAAGGGGATACCCTGCATACCAATCAACCTTTTTTTCTTTTTATGTTTGCAGAAAATTGCCATGCAATCCCTAAATGCACTGCCAATAATCCTCATTGATAATATTACCGTACCTTTCAAGGTTGAAAGGTTAACGTCGACTTTCATTCCTTCTACTGAATTTTTAATCATAATTCTCTCGAATTCTGCGGCAGCTTTACAAAACAGATGGGTTCCTGACAGATTTTGAGACTACAAACAGCCAATGTTTATAATAGCGACCATTATCATCTTTCTGAGACCAAGTCGGCAAAGCAGTAGCAATTTACTTCCCAAATTCTGTTTAGAAAATTTGGCGGCTGCTACTGGACATGAATAAATATCTTTCCATATTGCAGATCTTCTGCAAAGGAAAACCTTCACCTCTTAGCTCATATCGCTATCGCGCACTATTAAAGAACAAAAAGCAAAAGATTCCAGCCTCCAAATCGCTTCTGGAAACTATATTTTTTAAATAAATGAAATTACAACCCAAACCCGGAAAAGAAAACTGTTTGAGGTATTTGGCGTGAAAATGTCTTGCAGTCTTGTAAGAAAGAGACAACATGAGCTCGGATGGAAGACAGTAGTGTCCAAAACGTGTCAGCTGATCAGCAATCGGAACAAGATGGTAGGTGATATAATTATAAACGCATTTCTGTAATTATTTATGATGTGATTTTGGCAACGTGACTTATTTGAACATTTATAATCAATCAACTTTAGCATGACATGTTGTCTACTAAAGAACTGTAAATATAGATCTTTAACCACTTCTGTGACACAGGGCCGATTTTGGGCCGATCACACAGTTGCGTAGAGTGCCACGGGGTCGATTTTGGGCCGATTTTATTGAATTGAATTGGGACTCTGTATTTCTTTTACTTCTATTCAACGTAAATGATTATTGAACTTTTAAATCTTTTTATTGTATAACATTAAAGTTTTTATGGCTTATTTGTAGAATATCATGAAAATTTCAGGCAAATATATGGATAAACAAAGTAGTTTTATTCCAGCGATGACGCCATGAATTTTCGAAATAAATGAGTTGTAGCATAAAGTACTGGTATTATTACTATTGAATATGCTCAATGAACACGATTTCATTTCAAGTGCATATTTTCATTCTATCATAAATTCAGTATATTGAGGTAATACTCGTCCATTTATAGCAGCAACGGTTAGAATCAACGTCATTTTACGTACATGACGTCATAATAACAAGTACGTGCAAGCCAAACCTTGAGAAAACGTTCCGAGTTTACAGATTACCACCAACTCTTGAGGCATTTAGATTGATTGACTGATTGTTTGATTCCGTGATTTAATATTGTCAAGTTCATTTATTTTATTTTGTTGCATATGAACAAATTAAAATTTATTTCCTGTTTTGTTTTGTTTCCCGTGTTCGATGTATTTTTTGTAAATTTCCTAAATGCAGATTTTACATGCTGCTACTCAACTAAAAGCACCTGATAATTAAACATATTGAATAGATATTGAAAAGATAACCAGAGCTAATAAATTTAAATGTTTGTTTTTGCATTAATTGTATTCCGAAATTTTAATCAAAATTTCTTTTTTATTTGTTCCGTACTGACTTTATTTATTACATACCGGTATAACTTTCAATATTTCATATTTTTTTTAACAAAACACATGAATTCAATGTATTACATTGAGAGGGGTAATCATGATCAGTTTGATATGACAATTTTTCTTCCAGAATTTTAATGGAAAATAAATGACGCAATTTTTTGAAATGTCTAATGAGAAAAACACATCTATGGCAAATGAATGTGACAATCGATTTTCGAAAAAAAAATTGTTATCGTTTTTTTTAAATTTTATTTTGTTAAAAGGCTATTGATCTTTCTATTTTCATCGTACAGGATATTTCCTAAATATATTCCTTGCACTAGTGTGTCAATTTGAACAGTAGTACAGATTATTTAGATTTTTGCTAGGGAAGTAAAAATTGCGCCTCTCTCTGATGATGACTACACAAATCAAGTTTACGTGTACAAGAATACAAAGTGTTGTCATATATTTTTTTTTCGGATTTGTCCCTTTGACATTAATACTAAATCATGCATCAGGTAAATGATATCTTGGGGACTAGGTAAATATGAAAGCAATTATTGAAAATCTATATCTTAAACTGCAGTAGAAACTTGCCTAAAACGCAAAATTGGGAGAGAGAGAGAGAGAGAGAGAGAGAGAGAGAGAAATGAAAAACAAGAAGTAAAAACAATATATTAAAGGTGATTATTTTTGATAATCCTCACTATTGTTTTCGGCTTCAAGAAGAAAGTAAAAACGGCAAGGGGACAGCCGTCTTTCAGATTAAAAAATTTGAACATAATACATGTATTATATTATAGCAAATTAATTTTTTTTAATGGGTAAAACTCGATCCATCCCCACCCCAACCCCCATCCTTTAGAGTACGTACGTGCTACGAAATATGCGATTTTTTAAGATATCGACCTTTTCCTTACTTACTCGTGTGAGTTCCATTTATATCATGGAATATGTACATGTGTGTAGTTGTACTTTTGAAAACATTAAAACTATAGACAAATACAATTTCAGAGAGAGAGAGAGAGAGAGGAAAAAAACACAGTTACTAAAACACCCGATTAATTTTGAAAGGTTTTTGAATACATTACTATTTAAACTTATTGAGTGCCTTTTTTAAGTAATTCTCAAGGTTGGTTTCCTCAGTTAAATGAGTATAGCATAAAGTGATTGAGCATTTTTTTTTTATCTGATATTTATTAGAGGGTCCCTCTTGGGGGGGGGGGGGGGGGGGCTACATAATTGCAGCTATAGTTTTATTAAACCACCAACTCTTTTTAATTGTGTTACCATGAATATTTCTAAGAAACAAAATACGAAAAATTGTGTAATTTTGGGAAGCCTTTTTTAAATTTTACTAGGATGAGTTTATGTTTTAAACATTTATTTTAAATCATAATACGATCGGTACATTTAATTAAAATTTTGTTAACGCTCGATATAAGGAAACTCGGAATAGGGTTGAGCCGCAAAGAACCGGGTCTAAATTAAACAATAAAATGCTTTCTTTGTTTGTTATTACTGGAATTAACGGAAGCAGCTGTTGCAGAAAAAATACATAACCCGCGTAAGCGGGTTATGTAATTTTTTTCTGCAATAGCTACGACCGTTAATTCAAGTAATAACAAACAAAGGAAGACATTTTATTGTTTATATTTATATCTGTTTAAATAATCATTTAAAGTAGGATTAAAAATATTAATTATTGTATTATTGATGCGAACGTCTTTATACGTTTCATTGATGGAACAGCCACTGATCAAGAAACTTTGTAAAGGCGACTTGCCCACTGTAGTTCATGCAGTGATTAACACAATGGGTTTTCTAAACTAATAAAGAGAAAATATTCAGTGGATGTAAATATAAACTAATACACTGTATATTTTTTCTTTCCTATTAAAAGATCGCAAGTGGACTGGTGTAACTGAAAAATATATTAAAAGATAAATGGGCATAAAAATTCTTACCTCAATTCCAAAAAAATTAAAATTTAAAAAAAGTCCTTACTCATCTATCAAGTACTCTCCTGGTTGATACTTGTACGAAGCGTGTTGGACCGAATTATTTGCAAACCAAAATGGCAGTATAAATGGGCTAAATTTTCGATAATTTCAATTTCAGGGTTAGGAGGGCTTAAACAATTATAAGGAATGTTTTGTTGTGGAAATAGTGCAAGAAGATGTTAGGAAAACACGGTTTGTAATATTTTGAGATGACAGTTTTGAAAACATGGAGAAATAAATCAAACAGCGCACTTTTTTATGCGCAATATATATACAGTTTTGTCAATGGATGGCACTGTAGCTCTCCCGTCTGTCAATATATATTTTTTTCGGAGAGCTACAGTTCTGCAACTAAATTTGTGGTTAATCTATGTTTTAATTTTTGTTTATTTTTGTATAAAAAGAAGCATGGAATCGGATACAAAGCTGCGTACTACATGCAGGTAATCTGAGATGTTCAGTTTTAAAAACTATTTACGATATATGAGTCGTGTTTTTTTTTTTTTTGGGGGGGGGGGGGGGTCCCTTATTTTGAAATGTTCCATTTGAGTTATTAGATATCTATATGTAAAAGTAACGAAAAACCAACCTTAGGAAATACAAAGCCCACTTAAAAAGAATGAGGAAAGAGTCGTGTATTTGAAAAAAAAAACTTAACCAACCCCCCACCCCCCTTTCCCCTCCATTCATATACATGTTTATACCCGGTACACAGTATATGTTTTTCAAGTTTGAGCTGGTTGCTTCCGACTCGTATCCCACTAAAAAAAAAATCTGAACTCGATTGCCACCGATTTCTAAAAATGTTATAAACTGTATACAAGGACAGACCGCTGTTTGAGGCCGGAGAGCGCGTTAAATGTTTTAAAAATGAAAAAAAAATTACGCATTATTAATTTTTTCAAGTTATTACGATAGAACATCTGTCACTGAACACATTAAATCTAGAATATGCATCCACTTTTTATAATGTAACTATGTAATTGTTGCATAATGCTTAAATTCTAGCAAAAAGCAATATAAATATATATTCATTTACGTTTAATATGTACATATACAGAACTTTGAAAACTAAAGTAACAATACTTAGAAGGGTTGACTTTGTATGCCTCAATTTACTTTTCCCAAGAAAATTGTGCACATGAGGACTATTCTATTTCCGACTTTATTTTCAATCTGTATAGAGAACATATTAAACGTAAAAGAATGTACATCTATAGGTAATGAGAAATGTCTTTGACACATTTGATTTTTCATTTCATGTATTCAATGGCATAAAGGTTTGGCGTGATAGGAAGACAAAATATCCTAACAGTATTTGAATTCTCTAAGCAACAAGATATAGCAATAGAATACGCGCGATTGTTTTAGGTTTTTAATTTCTTGATAAAGGCGTTCACCTCTATATTACACGGTCTTCTTATCAGTGTAGAGTTTCAGACTAGCTGGTTTATAAGTAAACGAGTTTGTATGGGTGTAGAGTATCATTTTTTTCTTTCGAAAAAAAATATATCATACAGAATGCGTTCAGCGTACCTTTATTTTTAAACAAAATATTTATCTTCCGTACATTGTAAATATATACCAGTATGCAAAATGGAAAGTTTACCGAAATAATTTTGATGGCTATAATACATCCATTTTCCACTACCTATTCTTCACAGTAAAGTAACCAAATTATCAATCAGTGCGTAATTTAATTTAAAAAATTAACAATCGACCGTGCAGCCGTTTACGTGTTGGAAAAATACCACGTTATCTTCAGACGACACATTTTTTTTTTGAAATGTCTCTTTCTTTAAATAAAAAAATACTTTGTTCTAAGATCATGCGTAAGGTTACAAAAAGGAGGCGGAGCCTAATTTGTACGGGAAAACTTGACTATGACATCATTCACAATATACGTCATACTACATTCCTTTAAAATACCACAAAATCAGTTTATCTGCTAATTTAACCAGTAAGAAATCATCAAACTACATAAAAACTTACTACAGCATGTTGTTTTGTCGTTAGTTAAATCCAACATAACAAGTTATAAACAAGTCACTGATCGCAATACACTTGTCAATATGACGTCATTTCTTTCAACGTGACGTAGTTTGTATGCAGTGAGAGACAGATCAAGTAATATTTTCTCAGCAAAATATGTATTCTCTAATTAAATTAAATATTATTTACAGATATTCTGTGGGCCAATAACTTGAATTCAATGTCTTCTTCACTATTTTATTAGTATATTATGTACATTACGTATTTAATTGACACTGTCGTATATTTGTATGCAAGTACATCGGAGGGTAATGTGGGGGGTCTTAATAAATCGATCTAGTGCAAGGGCATACACTCTATGGATCAAAGTAAGCCTTTACATTTCAACTATAGAACTATTAAGGTATCTGAAAAGTGCTGCGATCCTGTTGAAATCCTAAAAACAATTTAGTTATATCAATATTTCATGCCGCTGACCAGCAAAAAATATAGCATTCTGTCAAACAAGTATAGTTTTAACAAGGAAATTGCAGAATTTAGACAGGATCGCAGCACTTTTTAGAAACTACAATGCGTGTTGAAAATATTTTTATACTAAATTTGGAAATTTAACTTGGTTATGCCCTTGCACTAGTGATATTTATATGTAACATCAATACTTCAAGTCAATGTGCTAAAATCGCGTGACTGTCGCATCACGTGACTAGTCTTAATATAAAATATAGTCGTCCTCGATATTTAGTTATTAATCATAATTACAATTATCCGATATAAATAATGTACTAAAAATAATCGCCATCCCGATTGCGAATACATTTTAAAATACAAAATTTAGTCGATATTTCCATTGCGCACCTTAACTGTATTGCGCTGATTCCACCTCTATGTGTTACAGGTCCGTGTTTGCTCTGCTCTTAATTTGTATTGTTTGAATGGACGTATGAACTTGAATACTCTTCGTTAGCTCCAAATAATTCATAATTTACAACACTTAAGTTGTCTACTCAAATTTTTGATTTGATTGGGGTACTCCTGTTACAAAATGGTTATTGTATCAAATTTATGAAATTCTTGCACACTGGCTATTTTTTGTCGATTGAAACATTTCAAAGATCATTGCCTTTAGACTCTGTGAACTTTCTGATAAATCCTTGATTTTTCAATCAAAAATTAAGTTGAGGTGAGTTAAGTTTCGTGATGATTGCAAAAGTTATTGCCCTTAGACTTTCCCTGTTTTCTGTGCTTGTAGATAATTAACCCTCAGGCTGGTTTGTATTTTTGTATTGATGAATTATCGATCAAAAATGAGTTTCGTATTGGTTGAACCAATTTTTCAAAAGTTATGACCCTTTTAACATTTTTTTTACTCGTATCCTCTCTTTGTAGACTTTTTAAACGTACATTGCCTGTCGCAATTTCACACATTTTATTTTATTTTTGTAGTATAGACTATTTCAGAAAAGAAAAGCAGCGGTATATTTTATTGACCAACAGATTGATTTTATAATCTTGGACTATATCAGTCTAAAACTTGTATGAATAGATATATAGGTGTCAAGTAGAATTTTAATGGAGTTACATGAAAACTATTAAGACAATGAAAGGTGCGACAGAGAAAACTAAGAATGGAATGCTAGTTAATTAAAATATAAACTTTTTATACAAAGACAATATCAACTTTTAAAGTTGCAATTAAGGTTAAGCAGGCTCCAACATTAAAATTACTGTATACATATTTTCTCATTTTCATTAATTTTTTATAGGTTAAATTAACTTAAAAATTCACCTCATTGCAATTTCTAGTTCTTCTGAACCGAAAGTATTCCATGACTTTGCGCATAAACGAATTCAAAACGACATCCATGTACTTAAAAAAATTGTGGACATATTCATTTTTAGTTTGATCTTTATGCAAATCTTGGATACATTTAGAAGCTATGATCATCAAATTCTGTCAGTTGCTGTATCATTGGGCTGAGACATGTGTCAACCAAAAAGTAGTTCGGAAACTGAAAAACCCTATGAAGTTTAGAATCAAAAAACCTGTCAGTGGATGCGTCTTGGGCTTCAGAGTACATGTCTATTAACCAACAAGTAGGATATGGTGACCTTATCGAAATATCATGGCTTTATCTATGTATCGCATACATTTAGTGGCTAAGAATAAGCAATCTTTGATCAAAAAGTCCTTGGTGTGTGTCAGCTATTTTTTAAATTTTGTAGCTGAATCTCATTTTTTTAAATACTGAGAAATTTAGAATTGTTAGTTGATTCATTTTGGGTTGTGTAAACAACATATGTTTGAAAATTCAAGATTATATCTAATTATTTAATTATTTCATATAAATAGAGGCAGAATCATTAATTGTTGTCAGTTGATGCATGGTTAACTAAAATATAAGTCATGGTGTTAGAGATTTTTTTTCTTTAAATATTTCAAGGCTTTATCAAAATTCAAGATATAAAGATACTTAAAATAGAAGAGACATGGTTGTACAGTTTTTCAATTTAGGCTATATATTTAATGTATAAATATTGAGTTTATGAAAATCAAATAAAGGCTCGATTGCGTTCTATGTTAAATCAAAAATGTGGAAATTCAGAAAATCACATAAATGAAGAAACTAAGTATTTTATCAATGTTATAAAGTTCAAATTAACTAGGCGGTAGGAATTTCTTCAAAAATTTCAGCATACCAAGTTTTGAATTTTGTATTAATTGCCACCTGGTAAATTCCCAATTTTTTCATAAAACAAAATATGTACCGGTTGATCCAGGCGTGGTTTTTGGATCCTTAATTTCAAACTTACTTTAATTTGCTTTTTTAATATATTTATCAAGAAGCCTACTATATATAGCGTATGCCAATGTTTACTTAGGGTTATCTAAGAAAGGAATAATCCGGAGTATTGTATAATTAGAAAGCTGATGTGTTGAGGAAAGCGCTTATTTTTTATATGTCTGATATTTTTAGGGGATGTTGCGAAGCAAATGGAATATTTTCTTTAAACTTCGGATTTTGCACGGACTTGCTTGCATGATTGATGAGTATTAAATCAAGAAGAGAGGTGAAAAAGTTACAAGGTCTATGCGTGTATATATACAAATTAGATTTAAAAAATCTGGAATTGTAATTTTGTGATTGACTAGTGTTCGCGAAGGAATTTCGTATCAAACATCAAAGCTTAGTATGATGAAGAAGACATAGAGGGAAAATGCACTGGTATGACATGTTACAGAAAAAACTATGCAAAGAAAGCGAAATACCATACATGTATCTATATTAGAGGGAAAATGCACTGGTATGACATGTTACAGAAAAAACTATGCAAAGAAAGCGAAATACCATACATGTATCTATATTAGAGGGAAAATGCACTGGTATGACATGTTACAGAAAAAACTATGCAAAGAAAGCGAAATACCATACATGTATCTATATTGGATTCCAAAGCTTCACAAAATTCCTATCAAACAAAGATACATAGCGGGCTCCAATAAAACCAAGCCTCTTTCTTTACTCTTCACTAAAATATTAACAATAGTGAAAGAGAAAATTTGTTATCACAAAAATTTTACCAAAATCAACAGCGTAAAAGCTTCCGACTTTTCAACTGAATATACACGTACAACCATTCCCAACAATAATTAAAGTCCAGCGGCCCGTTTTAACAAAAGAACTTACGACTAAGAACAAATATTATTATGCTTATAACTTTCTTATTTGCATTGAATTAAAACGGTTTTAAAAATTTTTTTAAAGGAATTTAGAAAAATATTTTCATGGGAGCAATTTTAAACTCAACGATTTATTTTGCAAAATTTGACAATCAACTTAAGTTGTTGGTCTTAGTCGTAATTTCTTTTGTAAAATGGGCCTCTGCTTTTTCAATAAAAATTGGACTTGTAGATCTACTAACCATGTAATTGGTCATTAGCAAAATTATTTTGTTGAAAATATTCTGATTGTACACACAAATACTCTGAAGTTGATATTTAAAAGATGCTTGAGTTTCTGATGTCGTTTTAGGAGACCAAGTCTTCCATCAATCTATTGGAATTCCCAATTGCGCCCCGTTATTAGCAGACCTATTTTTGTATTCATTTGAAGCAGAATTTGTCCAAAATCTTTTATGTGAAATGAAGAAAACATTTGCTGTGGCCTTCTACTCGACATTAAGATATATCGACGAAGTTTTGTCATTTAAGAATGGTTAATTCCAGTCTTATGTCTATACGATATATCTCGATGAGTTTGAAATAAAAGATACCACAGAGTCTGACATATCTGTCTCATATTTAGATATTTTACTTGAAAAAAATGTTTATGGTAATCTAACAAATAAGATTCATGATAAACGTTAGGACTTAAACTTTGCAATTGTCAATTTCCCTTACTTATAAGAGCATGCTCTACGTATGGACAATTTCAAAAACGAGGTAAATTATTGACAAAAAGTTGCTGAAACAAAAATATCAAGTCTCGTTTAAAGTAATCATTTCGTAAGTTCTATGGCCGGTACAATGGCCTTGTCAGCAAACACAATTTATCATAAATATTTATATTTAGACCATTATATACACACTGAATTGAGATTCATTTTCCCTTTTATTTTCCGATCATGACAAGGAGCACATGGCAGGTGTGACCGATTGGCAGGAGATACGTACTTCTCCATGGCACCCAAGTCCTATAAAACTAAATTTGTATTTGTCATTTACTCAAACACTTTTTAGAATTGTGTATATAATTATTCTTTACTTTAACGGTAAATGAGGTTAAAAAATGAAGAAAAAAAAATCTTGTGAAAAGATGGGAAAAACAAATGTAAAAAAAGTATAGATTACATTACACTGAACACCCTTATATACTCTATTGTATTTCTTTACACATTCTTTCCTTTCAAAATCATTTACCTTTTCCTGCAATTGTGCAACTTTCTTTGTCTTTCTCTGAAGTTTCTGTTAATAACTTTAACATTATTGTTTCTCATTGTCTCTCTCATTTCAAGTTTTCTCTTTTAAGATGTGTTATCCTTATGTCTTTTTGACTTGATGAAGGAGAAGTAGATGAGGACTCAGAAGTCGATGTAGATGCATGAATCGTGATTGGAGCCAGGCCATTGTGCAACAATGTTAAGTGAATCTGCTTGTACCGAGATTTTATTTTAATACACTAGATAACAATATATTCATGCCTCTACAAGAAGAGGTAAAACTGTAAGACAAAAAAGAAAAGAGAGCAATAATAATTGATCCCTCACTCATTTGCACTTGAACTTAGTACGAACACCACTGAATACAGTCGTGTGAAAATTTTACTGAAAATTGAAGCATCCTTTGGTTGGACAATAAAAATATTTGCAACACCCAAACCACTCGTTTCCACAGGAACTTCCGTGCCATTTGGGGAACGAAAAATTTTTACAGGTGTATCTGTATGGCTGAAAAAGTACATAGATGAATATCAAATGTGTGTATTGCATAACATGGCTGAAAAGGTACATAGATGAATATCAAATGTGTGTATTGCATAATATGGCTGAAAAAGTACATAGATGAATATCAAATGTGTGTATTGCATAATATGGCTGAAAGAGTACAAAGATGAATATCAAATGTGTGTATTGCAAAATATGGCTAAAAAAGTAAATAAATGAATATCAAATGACACTATTAGAATAACAATGAAAAACAATATGCGTCCGGCGGCAACAAAGTTCAAAAAATCTATTTTTCGCATATTGGTCACAGTCAAGGTCACGAGGTCATTGACCATGGTGTCATTTGAAAGAACTTAATCGGTGGAGTATGCATCCCAAATATGAAGTCCCTGTCTCCTATGGTTCAAAAGTTATGGCAAAAAGTGGAAAAAGCTATTTTTAGCATATAGGTCACAGTCAAGGTCACAAGATCATTGAACTTGTCGTTTGAAAGGATTTTATTAGTGGAGTATGCATACCAAATATGAAGTTCCTACATGTATCTCCTATGGTTAAAAAGTTATGACAAACAGTGGAAAAAGCTATTTTTAGCATATAGGTCACAGTCAAGGTCAAAAGGTCATTGACCTTGATGTCATTTGAAAGGACTTTATTATTGGAGTATGCATACCAAATATGAAGTCCCTATCTCATATGGTTAAAAAGTTATGACAGTGGAAAAAGCTATTTTTAGCATATAGGTAACAGTCAAGGTCACAAGGTCATTGACCTTGATGTCATTTGCAAGGACTTTATTAGTGGAGTATGCATACCAAATATGAAGTCCCTATCTCTTATTGTTCAAAAGTTATGGCGAAGGTTAAAGTTGACAACAGACAGAAAGACAAACAGACAACAGACAGAAAGACAAACAGATAAACAGAAAGGACAAAAACAATATACGCCCGGGATCTATCGATCCGGGCGCATAAAAAATGAAAGTACATGTAGTTATCCATTCAGTAATCTACTGATATGTGTTTAGCAATCCCAAAATTAAGAATGAGATACGATGTAATGTTAACTTAAATATCTTTGTCAATGAAATCTAGGATAAATAGACTAGATCCCTTTGTGACAACAGTTACTTTAGTTGTGTGATAGACTTGAAGTTTTACTGCAGTGGTTTTATCATAAACAGCTGCTGTGAGCGTATGCCCTTTCAGTTTTGTCTTTCCTAGAATATTCATCGATTGGCAAAGTGTCTTCGTCCTTGATGTACAACGTGCCCTTGATGATTGCCATTTCTTTGTTGAATTCAGTCTTGCAGATATATAATTAAATCATCTATCTAAATAAAAGTAAAACCCATCCAGTTCATTTCACATACTTTCTTTCGATACATGTAATTATTGATACAAGATGACCGATCGGCTAACTGGGTGAATATGTTTATTTTCATTTTTTTCCTTCCTCCGAACAATCCTTTGCGGGAATATGAAGGATTGGTTGGGGAGTTCGTTGAATCCTGGGTCCCATGTGCTACGCCTGTAAAATCAGAAACATGTCCAAAATGTATTTAAAAGTGGGATCCGTCATATCATACAGCTTTGGAAACTCTTATTTGCCGTGGGATCACCGGAGATCTCCATCTCCTCGGTATCAGGACCCTCTAACAGCAGCCTGGCAGTGTTGGTGTAATCTCCTACACCTACAAGATACTCAATTCCAATAAGTTCCCTTTTTGAGAAAAACAACATAAAGAATATCGCTAAAATAATACGAAGAATCACTATTCAGTAATTAATTTGCAAAGTTGAATAGACTGAATGCACATTTGTATTCCCTGAAGGTAACATAGATTCTTTAAATTCATGATATTTTAAATACAATTTTCTTCCAATAAAGTAAAGCATTTATCATCATATAATAATTACCAGTATATTTTCCGGGTAGTTCGTAGCCTCGGAACATATCTTTTCCCCAAAACTCCTGCGATAGCCTGTTTACTGCATTTTCAGAGGTCCACTGTACGTCATTGGGTTCTGTTGCTGACTATCAACCACTGCAGAACTCTGTCGGTCGGTATTCCGACTGAAAAGACCATCCAACACACACACACCTAGAAATTGATGTCCTTGGCAAGGGTTCTTATGGAAATTCAAAGCAGACTTTTAAAATATAAAATGAAAGCATATCATTCTGAAATTAAAAAGTCGAATTCTTGTTCGAAATTTTATATTAACCCGGAATAAACATGCTTATATGGATGTGGAAGCTTTCCAGAGATATTGAAGTTTGTTTGCACAAAGCAGTACAGATAAAACTTTTTTCTTGAGTCATTTTTTTTTTTATTTTTCTGGGTGGCAGTAATAACAAAAATTTACATTACAAAATGTTGTATTAACCGCCATCCAGTAAATTCAAAATTTGCAACATGACACGTGCTTAACTTCAAAATTAATATTTATATGCTTATATTTAAAATTTTAAAAAGTTACGTAGCAACCAATTTTTTCAAACAATACGAAAAATTTTTAATGAATAGAAATTCATTGGAACGACTCAAACATTCCAAACAGATTATAAATTTCAGAATATGTTTCAGAAGGAACTTAATTCCGGAAAAAATATTTTTAAAAAATATTGATTAAAAAATTTTTATTGAAGATTAACAAAAGAAAAAGCAAATTGAATTTAAAGATAATGTTAATGAAGATGTAAGTGGGTTTAGTTATAGTAAAAACGTTTGTTAAAAATAATAAAAATAAACTGATTTTTTTTTTTTATTTAAAAAAAACGAGTTTCCTTTTCAGAGCCCCGTTCTTTGTCTTGTACACCTGTCATTTTGATTAATTAACCTGTGTAATCTAATTCTTGTGTTATAAAAAAATTTACTCATTGTCTTCTTGTCAGTCATGATGAATCGCCACGTAACATCAAATCTGACTTCACCATAGCTAAACGAACACAAGGGAAAACAGTTGTTAAATTTAAACCATATTGAATCTCAAAAAGACGAACATTTCGTCGGGTGGTGGGGTATATGGGGAGAAGGGCAACTAGGAAAGATGTTTAGTTCTGTGGAGAACAGGCATTTTAGTGTTTGTAGATTATTTTTTTTTTGTTTAATTATCCTTAACGTGAGGAAAACTAAAACCCCGTCCTCGTTTATTTCAGTGTTCATGGTACAGATTAGGGTAGGATTTAATATATATGAAAATGTATAACGAACATCACTATTTTATTTTTCTAAGTCGTAACTAATTGACATTACAGCTATCAAGTAATTTTATCAGATATCAAACTTTTGACATTTTTAGGGGAGGGACACCTTTTTCTGATTTTTATGTACAATGACAGTTTTTCTGTTTTTGTAAGAATAAATTTTTTGAGTTCTTCAAACTTATTTCTGTAGGTTTTAAATACCAGACTAAGATTAAATTAGTAAAAAATAAAACTGCCTTTAATGTATATGACTGTGAAGAATGCAAGATGGTTACATGTACGACATGCTCTTGATCGAAACAAAAGTACATATATCTAATATTATCTATATCATACGTTGGTAACAGTCAAATCATCTCAATGAATGTACTAAACATTAATTGAAACAATTTAGCGGATATAAGTACATGAAGCATGCGTTCTGTTACTCGGTTCCATCTCAAGGGACTCAGAAATTGGCAAAACTTTCTCTCTGTAAGATGGGCAGAATAATAAAGCAAATAGGCACTCGTAAGTACAGGATTCATATGAAATTCCTTTCTTGTCACATTTGTATGAGAGACAAATACAACTGAAGTTCTGATTCAGTTCATTAATACACCCCCCCCCCTAAATTTTAGTTGTAGGAAAAATCCTTTTCTTTTAAATTACATGCATTGCCTTTGAAGGATATTCGAGTTTTGAAATTAAGTGAACTGAATTTTGTTAACTAAATGCAATATGCAGGAATTTTAACTTCCCATTTCAATAATTTATTTATTGGATTCTCTGTATGGAAAACTCTTATATCCTTTTTCTGATCAAAGTTTACAGAATTCACTATTTTTTTAAGTGCGATATTATGGCAACCGTCTTCTATTTAACTATCTTTTGCTGTTGCTGTTTTAAAATTATATAATTTCTAAACAATTAATATTTACAAGAGATTGCAAAAAAGCAATAATCAGGGGAAATTTTGGATTGATATCCATAACACTTTTTGAAATCTAAATAACAGAAAAACTTGCGTCGATGTCTTCATGGGTATGTCCCACGTACAGGAACGAAAGGTGTACATGACAAAAACTTTTAATCTTTAATAACAACATTGACAACCCACAAGCATTAATCTGTAACTGTATGGTTATATGTGCTGATACGTGATTTGTCTAAATCATACCAAAGGGGAAAAAATGTATCTTTAAACGACGAGTGTGCCTTTAATTGACGATCATCAAATATTAATGGTAAAATTAATTAATCAGTTTTTCAGACCACATGTAAATTGTTATTATAATGTGGATTATCTCAAAGTTTAGTATCTTGAACGTACCTCATGAAAAACTCTAAATTTCACAAACAGCTCATAGAATGCAAGCACAGATTTATTTTTGTTTTCGATCGAACAGTGGTTTGCTTGAATGTATAATATTTCTGGTAATAGCTTGACTCAGGCACGTAGCAACAGGGTAGGGGGGCTTTTTTCAGACATACATTTTACTGCCGAAAATGTTCATTGAAAGGCTGCCCCCCCCCCACTTTTTACTTCAGTATATGAATATGAAGGTAATGTAGTTTTGTATGGGGGGGGGGTAGTCCGAAAAATCTGACGTTTTTCTGCTTTTTTACGATTTTGATATTTTACATGCCAGGAAAACGTCAGAACCGACGCCATTACGAAAACTGGGAATTTCACCGTCTTCAACCGAAGTTGATTTTCTAAACTTGGGAACCGAATTAGATGCCGAAATCACAATTTATCAATGGCACAATGCTACTAGAACTCACGAATAGCGATGAATAGAAATTACCACTCCACATTCCGATTCAGAACTTGCACGATTTTAAAATGCACGAAATGAAAACAAATCTCGACAGTCAGATAAAATGTGTTCATCGGATTATATTATTTCATAAACGAAACATAAAAACGATGTTGGTGAGTACTAAAGGTTTTGTACTATTGATAATATGTGAATTCAGCAATTAATTCGGTTTACAAGTATCGAAAATCAACCTCTGAATGCCGCCTCCGGTTGGAGGCGGCGATTTCCCAGTTTTCGTAATGGCGCCGGTTCTGACGTTTTCCTGGCATGTAAAATATCAAAATCGTAAAAAAGCCAGAAAACGTCAGATTTTTCGGACTAGGGGGGGGGGGGGGGGGGAATGGAACTGGAAGAAATTGGTAGAAAAAAAAGTTCAAAAACGATGCTATGTAAGTGATTTACTGGGGAAATGGTATGGGGAAGATATTAAAGCTACTGAAGTAATGAATATGAATATCCTTGTAACAAGAATCTATATTTTCAAAAAATAATTGTGTTAAGATAACAAGGCCCCAGTCTGCAGGAGTGGGTATCGCTGTCTAGGGTCAAATTAAAATTTGATGAAAACTGTGACTTAAATCTGTCTTCAAAGACAAGGTTCATCTCTGATATACATGACGGTGGTTGTATTTTCTGTATGTACCGAAATGTGAAAAAAGAAAAAAAATTATTTAGAAAGGCGACAAAAGATTACAGCAGAAAAATGTGTAGCAAGGCCTAGAAAGTTGAAATATCATTGTAAACAGACTTGCACAGACGATAAGGAAATTGACACGACAAGCATACCCGAATGCTTCTTCAAATTTACTCGATGTTCTCGCTTAGGATCATTTTATTGATGCATTAACAAAACTTTGGAAAGAGTGAAATGTAGGTTCTATTGGTTTAATATGAGGAAGGATATTCAACACATGTGTAAAATCTGCGATGTGTGTGCTGCGAGAAAGAGACCCGTGAAACATTATCAAGGACCAATGAAGAAATATGTTGTAGGAGCTCCAATGGAAAGAATAGCGATAGACATAATGGGCCCTCTACCTGAAATTGAAAAGGGAAATCGGTACATTCTAGTGATAGCTGATTATTTCACGAAATGGACTGAAGCAGTGCCATTACGTGACCAGGAAGCAGCGACTGTTGCATCTGCTCTAATTGATCGATTCATTAGTGTCTTTGGTGTTCCTAAAGAAATTCATTCTGACCAAGGAACAAATTTTGAATCAGGACTGTTTAAGGAAATTTGTGAATTGTTGAATATGGAGAAAACAAGAACTACGCCATTTCGACCTAAATCAGACGGTATGGTTGAACGTGCAAATCAAACAATTCAAAATATGTTAACAGCTTTCATAGATCCTATGCAAAGAGATTGGGACATGTTTTTATCAGTTGTGATGATGGCTTACAGATCCTCTGTGCATGAAGCAACAAAAGTGTCACCTTCGTACATGATGCTTGGAAGGGAAATAACTTTACCAATTGATTTAATATTTGGCGAAGTTCAACACGAAAAACAGAAACAATTAAAGTCGGATTATGCATTTCAACTATCTGAACAAATGAGATGTGTGCATGATTATGCCAGAGAAAATCTAAAAATCACTGCAGATACAATGAAAAAGAGATATGACAAAAATGTCAATTTTCACGAATATAGTATGGATGATGCTGTGTGGTTACATGATCCTACGAAAAAGAAGGGGTTGTCTAAAAAATTGCGACATCAATGGATTGGACCATTTCTTATTGTTAAGAAAATTAGTGATGTGACATACAGGATACAAGAGTCTCCAAGATCAAAACCGAAAGTTGTGCATTCTGATAGGTTGAAACCATATCAAGGAGAAAACAGACCAAACTGGGAAGTTAATGAAGTTGATAGGGATAAAGTGAGAAGTAAAACCGTTGCTTGTGATGGGGGAAATATTCATTTGGGAGAAAACGGGATGGATATTAATAGTGATGATGGAATAGTTATTTCAAATGAGGATGCATCCGATGGTGATGTTTTACACGATAAGGGAAATGAATTATGGTGTACTGACTCAAGTGTGCAATGTGAAAGTGATTCTAGAAGTGCGGCTAGAGTAGAAAATAATGTGAATCGTGATCAGCGTCCTAAGAGAAGTGTCAAAGTTCCCCAGCAATATAGTGATTTCCAGTTATACTAGTGATAGGGCTATATATTACAAATGTAATTATTTTTTATTATTATTTTATCATGTTGATTTCAAAAGTATGAAATTTCTTTTTAGGTGACCAGCTTTGTGTGTAATATTTGTGAGAAGTTTAGGTCAGAGAGTCTGTATGCTGCAAACAGACACGTGCAAGAGCAGCACAGTGGATTTAAATTCAAATGCCAAGACTGTGGAACAACGCTTTCCCGTAAAGATCAAGAACACGGGAAGTGCCAAAGGGGATTCCCAACTATGATAGTGAATATAAACACCCGCATATCAGGAAAAGCAGCGAAAGAGGAAATGGACAAATGGTACAAGGAAATTCTTCCGTTACAGATAACACGCATCACTAGTCCAAGGCCAATGCCGTCAACAACTTCAAGGTCAAGATCAAGATCACCTTTGGGACACAGGGATTATGACGAAATTTCAATCGACGCAGATGGTCAATTTGAGAGAGAAGAGGAGGACATTAAGATCTTAGACGGATTGGAAAGAATGCAGAACGACATTATTCAACTGGATATAGGGGGTTATAAGTTCAAAACAACTAGAGGGACTGTAAATCAAATACCATCAAAGCTTTCCAAACTAATCAGCTTGAAGTCATCGGGAAATGTGCCGTCATACTTTGTTGACAGAGATCCGAAGCATTTTGGAATAATTTTGAATTATCTTAGAAACAATGGAGAAATAGATGTCAGAGTTCTACCCGATGAGAGAAGTGCCCTAGCAGCTATTATGGTGGAGTGTAAATTTTATGGACTTGTGGAATTAGAAAGCGTGGTGAAAAAGAGACTTGAAATGTGCAGATGCCAGCACATGATGGAGTAAATCATTAAAGAGACACTATAATCTGAAATATTTTTAATTGTACAGTGATTCACTACTGTAGATATTGCTAGTTTAGGGACTAAACTTTTCAAAAAGGGGGGTTATGTTATAAAATTTAGAATAATCATCATAATAATTTTATGATTCAATTAGTATTTTATCAATTCAACATTCAGTGATAAAATGAATCAAGCAGTAGTGAATTGCTATGTAAATGATTGTTTAATGTTTGATTGTAAATTTGTTTTGCTTCCCAACTTCTTAAGGCACAGCAGGGTTCTGTCTGGGAGGGGGAGCTTGCGAGCCAGCATCTCTATTAATCTCCAATTTGTAACTGTCATTTTGGGATGACCTGGTATAAAAGGGGGGTCAATTTCTATAATTAGCTGTAGACTTGTTGGTTTTGAAGATGTCAGAGGAGCAATTGAGACGAGCGCGTGGAGATCTGGTAATTAATTAATTGCTTTGGTTTTCTTTGGGATTTAACAATTGACACCAATTATTTCACCGAGATCTCTGGTAAATTAATTGAAGATCAGTAGTTTTCGGTGAAATTATATTGTGTTAGCTAAAATATTTAAACAGCTACACATCCCATATTGTATTCTATTTACTTAGGAAATTATTTCAAGTTTCACCTAAATTATTTGAACGGTGTAACTACTTGGTGAATCTTAATCTCGGTGAATCAACACCGAACTCCACCGAAATATTTACCAAGGTGCGAGTTCTGGTGTTCGGTAAAAATCAATTCTTGAGTATAATAAAGTCATTTATTAACCTTAAATTCATCATTATTCAAGGGATATTGGTAAGTAATTGGGTTATAAAAGAAGTTGGGATTAAAATGTGTTCATTTTAATTTTGCATGCTTATATATTCATATTTACATAAATAAATTATAGAAAAGAATTTGATTTATTTCTTAAAGAAAAGTAATTAAAAGGTTTATAAGTTTACACAAGGATATAATATTACACTGGGATTTATAACTTTGGGATCTACCAAGTTCAGTGAAGTGTTGTGTAACAGTGTGTGATTCAATTTGGAATATATGATAATTTTCACAATAAAAACCAACGTTCCCTATAAAAATTGTGTTGACGAGTTCGCCTCGCGTCACAATATCCTCATTAAAGTATATAGCTTGATGATTGTACAGGAATGTTTTAATTAGGGGAAATTATTGTAAACAAATCAATCTCTTATACAAAAACCAGACATTTAATAAATTGAAATTTATAGAATTTTGTACACTGAGGAAAACACAACCTTAAATCACATAGGAAAACCTTGTATACAAATATACTAAAAGACCTAGTTTTGGTTAACGCGTAGGTAGTGGTACGACGACTCGGTTTAGGTGCGACTTAACTATTAATTCAAACAACTCGTACAATAAAGCACTCGTTGCCTCTGCACAAAAACTGCCGTTCTCCTTCTGTATTCTCTGCGATAAGTGTATTCCTAGGCAATGCTTTTTTATGCCCCGCTTCGAAGAAGGGAGGGCAAATTGCTTTGCTGCTGTCTGTCGGTCGGTCTGTCTGTCGGTCCACTTAGTTTCCGTTCATTTTCTTTGCAACCGTTTAACATACTGAAATAAAAATTTGGTATACAGATATATCAGATGAATATCTAGGTCAAGTTCTGTCTTGGGTACAATTGCATCATTTTTGACAGAGTTATGCCCCTTGGACTTAGAAAAATTTCAATTATTTGCAGTTACCGTTCATTTTCTTCGCAACCGTTATACATATTGAAATGAAATTTGGTATACAGATATATCAGAATATCTAGGTCGAGTGTTTGTCATCTTCATTCAGGTGCAGGGATAGGAATGTCAGTTTGTTTGGGTGAGGAAATAAGACTAAATCCACCAGTTATGTCTGTCTCCACCCTCACATACAACTGAATATCTACATTAGGAACAGTCTCTGGAGTAGCAGAGGATAGTATGTTCTATAATAAGAGGAAGTTTACCATAGATTAAGTTGATGTCTCCAGTGTAAGTATCTATGAGTTTCTTGTAGACATAGCTGCACCGAGCCTTTACATCTTGTGCAAACACTTTTCTCCTGTGGTCTAACCTCATTATTGTTTTGCAGTAAAACATCTCGGGACAGAAGTGGGTACTGTGACACTGTCGGAACTGGGCTCTGCTGATATAGGTAGGGTCCGCCGGTCGAGTAACTTGCCAGTCGGATGAAAAATGCGCATTGCATTTTTGAATCCCAGGGTTGACGGGGCATTATCGTCTGTTGTGGTGTGGTTCACCTTGAACCTGTCGGGTGCCAGATCTTCGTCTATAGATTTAGCCATTTCGTTCTCTGAAAGAAGTGAGAACATTTTCATCACCCCCGGACAAGGAACATCATAATCATTACCTCAAAGCCAGGTTCCGGTCCAGCAATGTGTATTCTGCCTTATTGCACCAAGTATATACTGTTTGTTGGCGTTGATCTTGCATGCAATGGCGAAAGCATATGATGCACTGTAGCCTGGCTTTTTGCTGCTACCGAAGGATATCGAGTTGTACAATGTAGCGTCCATCTAAGGCAATGTCCAGTACCTCAGTCTGGATGTTCTTGACCTTTGTCCTGGTTGATGGCCTTAATCAGTTGTCTCTTCTTACCCATTTTTTTATTCAGGTCGAAAGTGGCTGCGTTGACCTGGTTGCTGGTCTTTTGCATGGAGCTGCGTTAAGGAGGAGGAATGTCCAAGACAGCAACCATTTCCCGACTGCGTCGATTCCCCATGGAGGTGTTCTGCAGGGCTAATTGAAAGTTCCAGTTGATACTGGCAGGGTAAGGGCCTGGTTTGTTATAGATAGGAATTTTAGTGTATGATTTATAGTAATTTGTCTGAAAATAACGTACCGTACACAGTAATCTCATGCCATCCAAACCCTCATTGCCTCTATCCCGAGTAATCCCACACTGGAAAATTGCAGTGCTTGGACTGGTCAAAATGGCTTTTGGCTGCATCATTAAACATTTCCAAGACCTATCTTATGTCAACAATGCGGTTTCCCTTAAACTCATCAGAGGTCTCTCTATTTTTTAGTTCCTGGAAAGGATCAGCAAACCTGCCTTCCCTTCCGCTTTTGGCGTAATTCTTCCGCTTTTTACCACAAAATCACGCTGTTACGCCACTTATATTAACTTAACGCTTTTGAATTTTTGGTTTAAAATCCATTATGATTTATAATCGTCTAAATTTCGAGTCAAAGTACGACCTGCTAAAATTAAATGAGAAGTTCTAGTAAAAGTAATTATTAGAGTAATAGTTCGATAGCATACTTAATATACCTAGTAGTTACATGTATATATAAACTGGTATGGCGAAGATTCGGAAGAACACGAGAAGGCACTACTTACGTTAACTGTTAAATAATATTGCAATCGGTACATTCATTTCTATACTCGCAATTTAGTTTATTTTAACATTGCTTCGAAGAAGATAGAGAAATGTGAGTGTGAAAAAGATAAAATACAGTGTTATTATGTTAGATTTGTGTGAACATGCAAACGCAAGCAAGAAGATAGAGAAATGTGAGTGTGAAAAAGATAAAATACAGTGTTATTATGTTAGATTTGTGTGAACATGCAAACGCAAGCCTTCAATTAAGTGATTTGATACAAATTGACCAAATGCCTCATAAAGCTTTAAGGGCGTGTGGTTGAGTTGAGTTTAATATAGGATACTGGTAATTTACAAGACCTTTTTGCGAATAGATGATTCGAAAAAGAAAAGTTTATGCCAGCACTGTTTAGTAATTTACATTATTATATTATAATCCTTTTAAATACTAAAGGTGTATTTAATTCTTATATTATCAAGAAAAAAATGTTCATAGTAATACAGTTTCACTATACCATGTTCGGAAAACATCAACGGATCAAAAGTTAATTTGAAGGTCCCCACGAGTCCTAAACAAGGTGTACAAGGTATACACAGGGACCAGTAAGTAAATGTCAGTCAAGTTCCAGCATCCAATGATGGACCTTCATGTACTTGATTGACAGGGCTATTTTTGAGGGCGGTGCTTAAAATCTCGGTCTTTAATTGTTATATAATTAAAAAAAAATATTAGATGGTCGAAAGAAGAATAGCAGGCATGAGATTACAGAGGATGCCGAGAGATGTAATCTGGAGCTAGAAAACCAGGTGTAAAATTCCACCTCAAACAGAGAAAGAAATTGAAAAGAGAAATATTAAGTATATACATAAGTATGCAGAAAGAGTATTCATTGCTAAAAATGAGCAAGGAATTCCCTGTTCATACTTATTGCACTTTCCCAGGCCTGACCATCATCATCCGATTCAGAATGATTTATGATTTTAAGATCTTCAGCACATCACAACAAGAGACACTTATTGTGATATTCTTGGGGGATGTTTGTACATACTTTGCACTTTAATAGTTCCATTACAGGGACGTAGCAACCAGGGGGCGGGGGGGGGGGGGGGGGGCTGGCCCCCCACTTTTTTCCCCAACATTACCTTTACTGTAGTAAATGTTCATTAAAAGGATGGTTGCCCCCCCCCCCTCCCCCCACTTTATACCATAGTATAGTGATATCAAGGATTGTAGGAAAAAATTGGAAGTGATGGTAAGTTGGCTTCGAAAAAAGTACTACCCCCCCCCCCCACCCCCGAAATAGGATTTTCGAGTTCGGGCAACTTTTGAACTTCCCTTTTTTTCATTTTTTTTGCTTGTCAACTTTTTCAGGTAAGTAAAAAAATTTTCTCTGGTTGGCCCCCCCCCACTTTCAAAAACGATGCTACGTGCCTGCATTAATGTGGAGGAAATACAGTTGTCATCCTTTCCAGCTAAGGACTTCTCATGAAGCAAATCTATTCCATCACAGGAGTTCGCGTACCTATCAATTATACCGAAAATTTCATTACATAAAAAATACGTAATACGTATAATAATAACACAAAGAGTGCAACGCATTTTAGGTCACATGGGAAACCCTCGCTTGATATCAAGGCTGTCGCACAATTAATCTTCAATCGAAAATTATAAAACACAAACCAATCTTTTTGGAAGGGACCATTCTTTATGGCTCTTAATGCATATGATTTCAAACGCATGTTTTACAGCAGCAGAGGTGACATTTCTCAACAAGTTCGCTCAAATATCCGTTGTCCGCGACGCTATGACGTGACGTCACGGGCGCGTCCCTTTACCCAAAAAGGAACAAAACTGCTTGAAATACTACTTTAGATGATTGAGGTCATATGCGAAAAGAAACAAGAGACAAGTTAGTAGACATTCAAGAAAATTTAAAACGGGGAGGTACAAGTACTTGTACTCGTATCTAAACGTAATATTGTTATCTCTAGTTAATTGTGTATGATTGATTTTTTTTCCTTTTGGGTAAATGGACCGCCCGTGACGTCACGTCATGGCTTCGCGGACAACGGTTGCACTCCTTGTGTTATTATTATAGGTATTACGTATCTTTTTTATTTACCGAAAATTTCGGCAAAATTGATAGGTACGCGAACTCCTGTGATTCCATCTACTTTCTGAATTAATTTTTATATCGAAAAATTTAGCTTGTGAAACTGCTGAAGACATTGTGTCCGAGCAGTCTTGCATCGACTCCTGTAGTTATCTGCAAATCTGCAATTGTACTTTGACATTTGTTTCCAAATTTTCAAGATCTAGAAGTTGACTGTGATAAAGACTTTCCTTTTCAACAGAATCAATGCTACCAAGCCTAAAATTAAAATGGAAGTATATTCATTAAAACAAGGATGAACAAGAGACCCCGGGATCTTTTTGGATACCTGAGAGTAATACAACTAATAAACGATTTCTTAAATAGCCATACATTTTTATATTGCTAATATATATTGTTTTCCCACTTAACTTTAACTACATTTAATTAAGCATGTTTTTTTTTTATTTTACCTCTTAAAAATACGGGGTGCAACAATGAATGCTCTTGCCACTTGTGCGTTTAATTACCATAAAGACATCTGGCTTTGTGGTAGTGTGAAGTTCCTTTGCCCATAAGTTAAATGAAATGTATATTATGAAACATATGTGTAATTTATTTTAATTTTTTAAATTAATTGTACGAAAGAGGAAAGGAAAGAAAGTTCAAGGAAAGAAAATATCTTACCATTTTGGCATGATGTTGAAAATTGCCCGCGTTTCTACCTCCGCCAAAGAAACGCACGAGATATCTAATGCTATGTCGAAATACTGTTTGCAATAAGTTTTATGAAGTATATAGCTATATATAGTGATTTGATTGGACCTGAGAAATAGGATAATCTAGATCTGCATCGTGTTGTAGACGAATTTTGGCTCCCAATCACCCCGCTCTTATTTATTTTTTCTCCGAGGATCTTTCGAAAAATGCAGGGAACACAAGCGATGATAGTCTGAAAATAAATTAATGCTTTGAAATTTGCCCTTTGGTATTTAATAAACAATTTATGATAAAATAAAATTTATGATAAAATTTTCAAAAATTTTGAAATTTGTGATCAGTGGTTCCTGAAGGATGGTTTGCACAACTGGTTATATCAAAGTACTCAGAAGTACAGAGAGCCGGGCTCATTTACAGAGTAGAATGAATTTCTTACATGGACCACGTTTATATTCTGATGAAAAAATTATTTTAAAACTATCAATATAAATGATAGGACACAGACAATGAGTTTTTCAATCCTAATACCACGGTCCGATTTTGTCAGAATCCGAATTAATCTGGTACCGCAGCTAAATGTAAACAAATAGGCCAGTCTGGTTCCCTCTCCTGCTTTACCTCGTATGTGTAGAGAACCTACGGTAACACTGATTATCAAAAATCCTTACGCTAATGAACTATGTTCTTTGACTTATGAAGTTTTCAAAGTCATTACTACTAGTGTTTATTTTATATAGATAATTTTTGTTGCTTTATTTAGCGTTTGTATTATCTCAAAAGCGGTTGAGAGAAAGTAAACTATATTTTTGAACGTAACTTTAAAATGGCGACTATGGGGTCAACATCCTGCCTTGAACAGGATCACTTAAGCCGGCAATTGCTCTTTGAGCAATAAGCCCGGCTAAAAATGGAAACAAGTAAAAAGGAAGCAAGTAAAGTTAAACGTTATGATAAGCAATTGTGTGTCCTTTTTCAATTTTGTGAATCTCATGACCTCTGGTTTAAAACACGAATCAAATTCAATAGTTGAAAGTTGTTACATGATACTCAGGTGACCTATAAGGTCCTTGGGCCTCTTGCAAGTTTCTTTGGTATCTTACTTTCCTGCATTAGAGGAAGTATTTACGTTATTATTGTTGCAATGTTGCTACTGAGTGTTGTATAGCATACGTCCGTCTACACTTGTGTCGACTGATTCCAATGACAATGACTTATACCTGCCTTTCATATAGAGGTCTGCAGTTATAGCGAGAATCAGAACAAAAATGGTGGGCAAATTCCTTCTACGAATCGTGCTCAGCTTTAATATACTGTTACTCCAAAATAAACAACAATCAGGGGTCTCAGACTACACCCTCCTCAGACATCATCTCTGAGGTTGAGATAGGAGTTGATAGTGTACTTTTCACGAAAATAGAAATGGGGGATGGGTGGGTTTGTCATATTAAGGAGGGGGGGGTATATATGCAGTTTGTAGTTTATGACAAAAACATTAAAACTGTATGTATATGTGTGCGTATGTGTATGATTTGTCTAATGTATAAATATGGAAGCTATGAGGTTGTGACCTGATGTTATTTTTTATACCTCTCTTGTACGTTTGTAATGTAGGTATATATCTTTTCAAATAATTTGGTTGGCCCTAAAAGAGCCGTTTTTTCTTCGTCTTGGCAACTTGTGTCTGGTAGTAGGTGTATTCTTGGACTGTGGGTTTGGGATCAAGTTGTCCTTCGTTGTAAATGCATTCGGGTTTTGTCTCCTTTTGTAGCGGCATGTTGTTTTATTAGCATAGCTTTTCTCTGCATTTTTCGCCATTTAACTTCTTTTTAGGTACTGATATGTGTGGGTGACAGTGGAAATGAAATCTCTGCCGCTTTCATTGATGTTGCTGTTCCCGGACTGTTGTTTTTATTTGTCTTAAAATCTCACCTGAGAAGATTCCTTCAGCATATCTTGAATAGTTGGTGTGCTTAGGTAAAACTTCCTTGACTGCTCCGTTAAGACCTTTACATTTCTGAGTTGACGTGTCGAGTTTCATTTCTTTAATGACAATTAGGCTGTGTCGAATCTCAAGAATGTCTTTTAACAAGTGTTTGTTACTCATCTTCATTCAGCCGCAAGGATGTCAGTTTGTTTGGGGCCAGGATAAAAGACAGATTCCACCATTTGTGTCTGAGCACCCTCACACACCACTGAATTCCTACGAACTGTAGAACAGTCGCCTGATTTGCAGAGAATGGTTATTTCTATGATATGAGGAAGTTGGCCATAGATGATGTTGATGTCTCCAGTATATGTATAACTGAGCCCTTTGTTCGCAATTTTCAACTCACTCCCAGTACTAGGGATTGCATTTTATCGGGCGATTCCCCATCAGCAGTAGGATACCTAAAATAGTGCTCTTCAGACAAGGAGTCTCATTACTGGTCATATTAATACAAATTTAATTTTGTTCGTATTTTAGCCTCTCGTTGGTTGATTTCCAAAAAGGAATGCAAATTATTCTGTATACTCTGGGATGCTTTAAAGACACACCCCTTGACAACAGCTGAATCATCTGTATCCATGCATTCCCCTCATTTCCTGTTCTCGGGATTCATGGAAAAATCCAGATTTATTAAAATATACCTTTATCTTCAAACGGTACATTTTAAATAAATCTGGATTTTTCCATGAATCCCGAGAACAGGAATGGACCTTTATCTTCAAACAGTAGCTAGTCGCCCGCGTGGCGCAGTGGTTAGAGCGTCTGTTCTAGAGTCGCGAAATAAGGAGTCAATCCTTACGTCGCGGGTTCGAATCCCACTGCGGGACGTGGAGACCGGTCCTTCGGATGAGGCCGTATAAACCGAGGTCCCGTGTCGCAGTAGGTGCTGGCACGAAAAAGATCCCGCATTGCTCAAAGGCCCTGAGTGCCGAGCATAGGACAAACTTTGTAGCCCTCCACCGGCAAGTGGTGGCGTCTCCATATGAGTGAAAAATTCTCAAGAGGGACGTTAGAACAATATACAATCAAACAAACAGTAGCTTGATCTTACGAAATGCACTGTCATGTAAACAAACATCATGGCTGTTATGTCTATGTATCAGTCATTACTTCGCCTCGCTTCCCATCACTTCCGTTATATGTACTACAATTGTATTATTGAGCGGCAAATTTGAATTCTTGAAAAGCAACACAATTTTACATCCACAGTTGTTTATTTATTCAAATTAAATTGTAAGGAATGACTCTAATTCTTAGCCAAACAATGAGAGTATAACCATAATTTGGTTCAGTGTACGCTTTATTTTTTAATCCGCTTCCGCTTGTGGTAAGTTTAATTGAAATTGGCTCAGTGTTTCTTGAAAAGAAGTCAGCTAGAAAAACAGAAAGACGCCAAGGAAAATGAGAACAGAAAAGCTTATTGAACCTTCTGCTCGGGTGAACTTATTATAAAAATCAATACCGCATGTCCAGTGTGTTGCTTAAACTCAGATAAGCTGAATAAAGTGACCGTGTTCTCGGTCTGACTACCGTTTCTTCCGACGTAGGTTGTTTTGAGTAGGTGTACGTAGAAACAACACTCAAGTTAGGATGGCGGGGAGAATTAAAGTTGTGCCTTAATTTTTCTTTTGACATAATAAATTTAACTATCACCAAACAGGAGCCCTGGACTCCATCATGAGACTAAGCGCCCAATCTGAAGTTTTACATTTCATAAATGAGAACGAATCTATGACTCGTAAGTTAACTTAAAAACATAATACACAGATTATTAATGGAAGAATACAAGATAATTGTATTATAAACAAAAAAAATAATTGTTCAATCAAGGCATCACACTGAAGGAGAAGGTGGAGACTTTACTTTGAAATCCAGAAAAAAGGAAACAAAACGATGGTTACCCCCTGGTGCACCAAAATTTGTACACTTGCAACCAGGCATGCAGGAACCTGGAAAAAGTAGGGAAGGTGAACTGTTTGCAATTGATTAATTATATCACACCAATATATTCAAAAACTTCACGTGTGTGCAGGGCATTTGAAAACAACCTTCTTCAATTCTGCTTTATTTTTAAATGAAAATCCCAAGCATCTACCTTGAACCCAGTACTGACACTTCTTAGATTTATGGTCACAAGCAACCCAGTAACCCTTCTCCTCCTACAGCAGACAACAGTGTTGAAAGAAGAAGTCTGTGTGCTTTTGATTTGTCTTTTGGTCGAAGATGAAGCTGCATTACATATTGTAGTCGAAGATTTTCTTTTTCGTAAGATAGGGGCGGTGACAAAGAGGAAGGTTTTTGGGAGTGGTAATACACATGCTGAATTTCAGATGTAGATTCAGTACCAGATGAAATTGTCAAGAGGGGGGTTCAGGTGAAAAGTGAGAAGCGGTAGGTTGTGAAATAGTTCATTGGGAAGATGTTACAGATTTTGACAACTGAAAAATAATTTTTATACAGTCATTAAGGATTTATGCATGCTCTCTTTTCTTTTATTATACCTCTTAAAAATATGGAGTGCACAAATCTCTACTCTTGCCACTTCTGGGTTAAACTACATGTACCTCAAGCGCACCTACCTTTGTTGTTGTGTGAAGTTTCTTTGTCTATAAGATAAGTCAAATGAAATGTTTATTTTACTTAAAAGAATAATTAATAAATTTTGTGAAAAATGCATGTATTTTTATTATTTAAATTTTTCGATTCACATTAAATGAGCTAATTTTAAAAATAATTTCTCGAAAGATTCGTCAAAACATTTATATCATCTTTGGTGTACATGAGGAAAAAGCCGATACAATTGATCACACCAATCTGGACTTGGAAATCAAGAACTGGATGCTCGAGCTCAGGGACTTTGAGTACACCATTTCAGGACAGATATCCCTGGAACAATTGATAAGTTGAAAAAATGACAGTAAGAAAAGTGGGTACTTAAACTCCCCTCCCCAGCACGAAATAATATTTTCGAGCTAGAAAAAAATTTCTTTTTTTTTTTGAGCTTGTCATGTTCTCTTTTATGTATGTTGGATTCTTAATCAACGGCTCCCCTTTCAAAAAACGATGCTTCGTCCTTATTAGTACAATGTAAATGCAGTACATTTATAACTGTGTTATAATTCAACATCTGTAGAAACCCCATGATATACATCAAACATATAAATTCCGTGAATTTTAGTTTTGAGGTTGGATGGGGGCGGGGGTGTGGTTAGAGAAATAAATACCCTTCTTAAATAAAAAGAAATAGTGCGCAATATTATTTGTTAGTCAAACTTTATCCCATTTGTTTTGATAAACACATTAACAAAAGTTAATTGTCTAATCAAACATAAAACGGAAATCTAGACATTACAGTTGCAATATTTAGAGCTGAACGTCCTGCGATAAGACGACTTCTGATTTGAGCACTCTCTTTAACGGTCCCGGCATAATGTGTTCTTGCGAAGGCACTGACTTTTACAGTTGACGGCTTACTTGGACATTTAAACCTGCGTCATGCACGGATGTACATTATTTAAAATGGATAAGAAAACATCCATTGGGGTGAAAGTGATTGTATTCGGGGCTTTCAAATAAATTGGCAAACAAAAAATATAATTGGTGGCAGAATAAAATTTATTTAGGTACTTGATTCACGAGAATTAATATATCGTTTAGTTTTATTTTCAATAACTTAATAAATGAAATAAAGACGAAGCCACATTTCGGTAGGAAAATTCGACAGGAGTTAGTCAAGACTGGAATGAAGGGTGTTGAGGGTAGGAATGTTGCCGTTTCCCTCGCAGACAACGTAATATGATCTTTGAAATAACCCGTTATAATCGTTTAGCTACATGTTAAGATCAATATTTTTTTTTCACAAAAGAGCTCAAGTACATTTTCCTGGTATAAAAGTAAGTCGTTAACTGTAAAGGTCAGTGTCTTCGCAAAAGTCCAATGGAAGGATTATACGGTTAGAAATATAGAAGATTTGCTCATAGTAGGACGTTTGAATTCATTTTGAAATTGTTCATATAAATCATGGATAAAGGGTCTTTTAAGCCGAATAGCTTTATCATCAAGGTAAACAAGAGGGTTATCAATATCTCTAAATACTTTGTCACGCCTGATACGACGATTTCGTCGAGACAGCAACAACACGGACGCGGACATTTTTGCTGAAGATAGACCTGTAACATACTTCTTACGCCGTTGCGGGTTAGCAGTAACTTTAACTCTTCAATTTTCTCTAAACTTTCGTCATATTCCTCTTCTGTTCCTCTGTCGTCCATGAATTTTGCACAAATTTCTTCATCTGTAGGCACACGCTGGCACTGAAGGCTGTTGTCATGGCTGATGAATTCCTCGAACTCCTCATTTGTCATCCCCTCTAGAACCTCGGCTTCTTTTTCTCCTTTCTCACTCTTGTCTTGGCAGAATCCGGCTTTGTTGTAGCTATTCACAATAGTGCTCCTGGTCACTGATTTCCAAGCTTTGTTAAGCAGATGGACGGCTTCAAGCAGGGTCAGGCGTTTCGAAGATCGCTGGCTGAAATACTCTGGTCGTTGATATCGTTGAATGACGTTGATGATCTTCTTTACCTCAGTATTTACATATATCTGATTTTCCTGATGATGATCAGTTTCTTTTGTCGTCCCCGCTCACTGAATGTTGGCACGCACTAGAGCTGTCACATGATCTTAACATTTCTATTGATCCACTTGTACTCTCGTTCTTGAATGTGTGGGTGCTGTCTGGAATGGCTCGGTAGTAGATCTCGGTCTCGTCTCGTAGATGGCTTCGGCTTTATATTTTCGAAATATTTCCGGAAGAAGCTATGTAATCCAGCGGTCGGCAGCAGTTGTATCGGCATCTTTTTTCTCTCCATGCAATTTTTTGAATCCGATGTTCGCCCTGGCCTTGAACCTCGACAGCGAGCCTTTACTCGCATTGAAATCTTTCACATTTATCTGTTTGGCGAATTGGGCTGCTTTGTCTTAATTGTAGAATAGGTCCGCTGATATGGATGTCTCTTTGTCTAGCTGTGGGGAACCACCCCTTCAGTGCGCTGTTCAGGTGGGCGTTGTTTCCAGATCGTTGTTGTTTCCTGTCTGGATTTCCGCAAGATTCGTAATTTTCCGTGATCTTATCACGGTTCGTGGAGATGGTTGATATTAGCTCCCCCCCCCCCCCCCGTGAATAGGCCGAGTAATTGATAAAGACGTTTTAAAGAAGGAAAAACTGAATTGTCTTTATTACAGTACAAAACTTTACAGCTTAAATTGAACGATACCTTATAAGGTCCAGCACAATACCTTGATCAAGGTATTTTATGTAATGAAAATACAAAAAAATGAAAGTTAAAAATCGAGTTATGGTCAGTGTGTTCACTCGTGCGTGAAAAGCACTCTGGTATCAAAAAGACAACATGAAAGAACGTCTTCAGGCGAGCCGAACGTAAAAATGTATCATCAATTGGACAAGTCAACATCGGTTGTATAATTAAAGTTTAAAAGCAATCCCGATATGGTAAGTGAAATATTTTATCATACAGATAATGAATATTGAATGTATGTGTTTACATAATTGATATGTAAATTATTTTTAATGTACCTGCATCATCATCAAGGTCCATTAGTTCGTCCAACTGGTCTACAATCTTTCCTGAGATTTCTGCTTTGGTTTTGTGTTCAATATAATTGAAATTTGTTCGATCAAGCGAAGTGAAAAATGTAGACACTAGTGAAATTTTTGGTTTAAGAGAATTTTGCTTCGTCGTTTCCTGAAAGAAAATGACACGGTTATTTTTGCACTTCTGGGAGAAATTAACAAGCTCGATTGTCCAGAGGTTTGTTCGAAAGAGAGGTATGATCCCTAGGTTCAAGGGGAGATAGAAGATAATCAGACTCGCGAAGTTCTGCCCTCCACTGATTTATTTCGTTCTGAAGATCTGTGTGGTGTATAGAATCTTCACTGGTATCCCTAACTCCGAGCAGGTGTTTAATGTTCTTGTTGATCTGCAAGGCAATTTACGTTGCTAATTTTTGCAATAATAAAACGTATTTTATTTTATCAATGTTAATAAATTATAAATTATTGAATTTATAAATTAATAAAATGTTATATAACTTATCTATATAATCAATATTAATTTTTTTAATTTTTTTTAAAATTTTTTGCAGGCAAAATTAAAGAGCTTCACAGTAGTACACACTCTGTAATTATTTTAATAATTAGAACACCATCAGGAAAGGTCACGACCTTTAC
This sequence comes from Saccostrea cuccullata, assembly GCF_032062105.1. Lineage (NCBI taxonomy): Eukaryota > Metazoa > Mollusca > Bivalvia > Ostreida > Ostreidae > Saccostrea > Saccostrea cuccullata. The sequence goes on along the minus strand of NW_026937811.1, from coordinate 31,446 downwards.
GACATCTTTCTTTGAAGAGGTACGATAAAAATGAAATAACCTGGCAAAATTCATTTCTGATTGCATCTTTTGTTAAAAACATACTGTATAAAAATATATACACATTTTGTAAATAAAATGTTTATTCTGATTCAGGAACTGAGAAAATCATGGACCAATCGAATGGAAAATCTACTCCCCAACCAACCTCAACTCCTTCGTCTATTCCCTCTAAAACTATCTCTCCTTGTATTGTCACAACACCCCCCACCCTACTACACCTTCACCCACTTCTAATGTCGTTCGCACATTTGACATATCCTCCCCCCGCGCTCCTCTCTTTCTTCAGCACCTGATACCTTTCCATCTCCCCAACCTACTCTTTCTACTAAAATAACCGTTCGATCTGAGATCCACACACCCCCTACTACCAAAAAACTCACCCCATCTCCAGCTATACCACTTCAGAGAAGGAGGATAGACTTGTTTAAAAATAAGTCCACGCAGAAAGAGGATATCAAGACAAAGATACTAGAGACATGTAATATCTGTCTCAGAAAAAAAAGCGCGTGGCCAGTGGGTTGGATGCGACAAAGCACGCTGTGGTTTCTGGGTCCACGGCCAGTGTGTGGGATTTTTTTTACTTCAAATATTCAGCTGAAGAAAGCAAACTTCAAGTACCCATTGCATAGAAATTAAAAGTAAATAATGAAATGTGTATTGTTTTGTGTTAGTATTACAAATAATAAATACTAACTTCTTCTAAATTGTCCAAATTTCTACAAGTCTGCTGCCAGTGTTTCTCTTTGGGAGCGCCGCTGGGTAACCAACTTTTTGCTAGTCTGTTTTTTTTATTCTAACATGAAGTCACAGCCATCACCTTTGCTTGGATGACCAGATTCTATAAATTTATAATTTGCTTCATGCAAAAATACTATTACTTTGTGTGGCTCACAAGAAATCGTGTTTTTATGAGATATTGATTCATGTGCATTAAACATACAGTACGTGCTGTGATTTATTTTTTAAAGTGCTGTATAGTAAGACTCTTACGGGTAAATGTTTCATGTTGCTGCAGAAACTGATGAACCTCGACAGGGGCACAGACTCTCATCATGAGATCAGTCAACTCAATCCTTTGGTAATTTGTTTTGCCAGTGCCAAAATACAAAGGCGAAAACTTTACCCTACATGCCATAATCACATCGCTGTTGTTGCGACGCACACCAGCTCGAAAGAGATACATGGCAAGGGCATATGTAAATATGGCTTCCAGTAAGAACCTATATAATATTTAAATGACAAAAATTATTTTGAGATTTATATATACATATGTATTAATACTTTTTTTCTCATTTTAGGGAAGAGAAATATATGACATAAATTCATCTAAAACTATGAAAATCATCACTTGTAATTGGGATCCTGCACATCTTTACACCAAGTGAAAAAAACCTAATGCAGAAGGCTCCAGTGTTCTTTCAAAACAATGCCTCAGATATGGATGTAGCAATTCATCTCCTATATGGCCAATGATAAAATGTTAAAATGAAAAAAGAAACACTTAAATGGAAATTTATATCCATTGCACTGACCTGTGCCGAAAAGGAGAGATATATCGTATCGACATAAAAATTTGAAATCACCATTGTTAATTGACAATACGTCGTCGATATAACTGAATATCAAGTTGAAGGCCAAACCAAAAGTTTTCTTCTTTTCACGCATAAAATTTTCACTAATTCTTTCTCATGTGAATCACAAAAATAGATTTTTATTGCTAGGGTTCGAATCCCACTATTTTCAATATTTTATCTTAGAAATTGATTTTATTAATTTCAATTATGACAACTGATTTTATAAAAGTTAATTCATAAATTGAATACAATATTTTAATATCTGTTGCTATAGGCAATTTGCTCACCTTCTTCCCCAGGATAGTGTGGTTTATTTTTAGATGGTTCGAATTTGATTAGTAATACATTACTGTATTAAGATTTTTGCTATCCAGTAAATACACTTATTTGAATAATCAGGCACTGATAGAGTAAAATAGACATCTGTGATAAAAAAAAGGCGGTTTTGCGTTTAGATGTAGCAAGAGTTGTTGTCCAGGCCGGTATTAATTGTTTGTTACGTTACGTCCCATTCGAGAATTTTCAGTAATGTAGAAACGTTACCATACATATGTGAAGGGCGTTATATTAAGGGCCATTGAACAACAAGATATCTTTATCATGTCATCGCCTGCTGTGTCACGGGGTCTCGCTTTTTAATTCTCCAACGAAAGAAACCGCAACTTTCATTTCAAGTGCCTAGCTTAGGCGAAAGACATTTGCTACACATTTTCAAGACTTGAGTCAGTCGCGGCCGAGATCCAACTTTACTAGTGACCTTCCGTCCACGGGGGGAGCGCTCTACCGACGTTTTTTTTTTTTACCCAACAAGGAAACAATGGCATTTGTTTATGTAACAAAAGCTTCAAATAGAGCTGGATTTAACAAAAGCTGTTACAATTACAGCAGATCATTGGACAATTTGGGTGGGGATGACCACCTAACAGTAACGGCTCACTTCATTTAATACTGGACTCTAGAAAAGTTCTTCAATCTAAGGCAGTATAGGAATTTCAAATTTGATATGTAATATCATTAGAGATAAGTTGAATATAAATTGTGTACCAGTGCGTTTACCAGCTATCAAATAGAATAACCCTTTAACTCATTTATTGCAACAAAACTCTCAATTACCGCTAAAAGAAATCGAAGGTTACTAATTCAGATATGCAATTATGGAAAGGTCAAAATTAATGACTTTTACCTAATCATAAAAAGGTCAAATATTTTGTCAATATAAAGACAAAAATCTGGCTTTTCATTACATGGTTCATTACAAATCATTAGGAAAGTTTAGGTCATTAATATCATCGATTCACTGAATATTTATTGAAACTGCAAAAATAGTTTGTGAAGCAAAAGGGAAAAGAAACATTCATCTCCATGGAGATTACTTTTAAATGTTTTCTTGTATGTATTTTTACAAGCAAAGTACAATTAACAACGGAAGGAAAGGTAAATCCTTTTATTTTAGTTAAATCAGACCAAATGATTTGCATTGAAATTCCTTTAATTGGATCTTGTGCATGCAATCGGAGAAAAGGTATTAAAGATGTAATATTTATAGATGCAGTATGCTTGAGAAATATATTCTTAACTATTTGATTTCAGGAAGTTACACGCAAGGAAGTAAGGCCTTATGGGACGGTAGATTTTCAGCCATTATTAATAACGAGGGAATATGATAGGAGTACCTCCACTGTGACGTACACAGTGAAAATTGAAGGTCCTGATGATGCCGTGCGGCACTTCAATGGCACGTTGAAGAAAGGTTAGTAAACTAAGTTTGAAACTAAGGCCCCTTTGTGAATAAGTGTAGACATAATAAAAGATATTCGCGAACAGATTCATGGTGCAATTTTATATACTGCATAAATTTATTTGTCAGTACTTTGTAAGCGTTTACGGTGTTATTGATATCAAACTGAGAATACTTATTTGAATACAAATTGCAAGGTTTAAGATACAAATTAGTGGAGATGTATGCATAATGTTTTATTCTTTGCTGAGAATCTATATGAGAATTAAATGTCCTCAAAAACGATGCACGAATCTGGCCATGAGAGCAACAGTAAACGAAAAATGTTAAACATTTCTCGACATTAACTCCTGGTTAGCTTGAATCTTTAAAACAGCAATAAATAGAACAAGAGGCCCACGGGCCTTATAGGTCACCTGAGTATCATGTAACAACTTTCCAGCGATTGTATTTGGTTCGTGTTTTAATCCAAAAGCCATGAAATTCCAAAATTTTGAAGGAGGCACCATTGCTTATCAAAGGGCAGGTTTCAAAGCATTAATTTATTTTTAGTCAAAGTACCCCCCTGGTACCCCTGACCCAGCGGCCCTGAAATTACCTATTTTGAAAGAGGCCCCTTTTTTCATTATAAGGCCAGCATTTTTTTTATGTTTAGGTTTAGTTATGAACACGAGAATAAAAAAGTGCTGAAGGAGAAGGAAAAAAAAAAATTGATATATCAATTAATAACATTTGTACATTTTTTTTATGCCAATCTAATAGGCCCCTTACCACTGGACACATAATGCTTACAAATAGGAAAGTAGAACATTTAATTGCTAATTTCATCATCTGCCAGTTTGGGTCAGTTATATAAATTTTGTGATATTGGTCAAAATATATTTTAAAAAATCAATTCTTTAAAAGTCTTTCAATATATCTTCATCTTTTAAATATGTGTTAGGTGAATGTGTAGACATTGTTCTAAAATTTACTTGATGCTTAAATTATAATTCCTATCATAAAACAGACAGAAGTATTGGGGAGTAGGATGAACATTTTTTCAATTAAGTGTAAAATAATTTTTCTGGCTGATATAAATGATACTACATTCCTGTATATATTTGTATATTCTTGCCTTTTAATAATTGATTTCTTTTTTTTTTCTTCAGGTTATTGTTTATTTCTTCCTTAAATGGACTTAACTTCTCCCATAGTTTTATTCATTACATCTGATGCATAAGCAACCCTTTTCTGAAGAATGATGCTTAGACTGTAAGCTATAACAGAGACCTAAACAATGTCGCTGGCAACATGCAATAGCTACCACGGGCAGTTTAAAACCTGGGGGAAGAAAATAATTTACAGACAGATACTTTTGAAACGAATACATAATTATCTCACCAGCATGTCATTGTGCAACAAAGTCGTCAGCATTTTATTTGTCTTTTGAACGGGTGAAACGTTTTGAATGGCACTCGTATCGATGAATTTTACACTAAACTAAGCTATCTTCTCAGATCTAGCTTTATTTACCCGCCGTTTCATCTTAAAACCGGAAGTGCGAGTTCGTAAATTTGAAATCTCGATCCCGACTCAAATTTGACATCGGAAAGAAAAAAATTGTTTTATTTTTTTCTGAAAATTCAAAACCTTGAGTGGAGGGTTTGTAAAACTAAAAAATAAATCCTGGCCTTAAATATGTAATTAGATCATTAGTATATTAACCAGGAGCACAGGATAAGATGTTCAAAGAATTCATGCATTTCACTATATAATCATAAGAGCTCTACACTAAAACAAGAACCCCTGACCCTGGGGCCATAAAATTCACAATTTTGGTAGAGGCACTCTTGCTCATCATAACTATGTACTTAGTTAGTTTATTTAATACCCAGGAGCAGAGAAGAAGATTTTCAAAGAATTCATGTACTTTCACTTTATAATCAATAGAGCCCCGCCCTAACACCGGAACCCCTGACCCTGGGGCCATAAAATTCACAATTTTAGCAGAGGCACTCTTGCTCATCATAACTATGTACTTAGTTGGTTTATTTAATACCCAGGAGCAGAGAAGAAGATTTTCAAAGAAATAATGCATTTTCACTAACTTCTTATTTAGCCCCGCCCTAGCACTAGAACCCCTGACCCCTGGGCCATGAATTTCACAATTTTGTTAGAGGACTCATTGCTGATTACAATCATGCAAACAGTTTGACTGCTTGATGTCCAGGAGTAAAGAAGAAGATTTTTAAAGATTGCATTAATTTTAGTGGTTTTGGCCCCACCACTCAGGTCCCAGGGGGGGCAGGGATCATGAAATTCACAATTTTTGTTCCCCTTCACCCATAGATGCTTTGTGCCAAATTTGGATGAAATTGGTTCAGTGGTTGCAGAGAAGAAGCTGAAAATGTTCAAATGTTAACGCACGACGACGGACGAAAACAGATAGCAATAGGTCACCTGAGTTTACTCAGGTGACCTAAAGATGATACTTGCCGCTGTCAAAATAAAAAACGATGCACAGAAGGAAGTATGTATCATAGTATAGTCTACTTGTGTTCCAAGTTATACTGAAATCGGATCAAAACTGTAGAAGGAGTAGCATTTTCTGGAATTTCACAGAAATTTCTATTTTGAGCTTTTCTGAGCCAAAGGCTCTAAGAGCTAATGCTATGGCCATTTGTGCGGTGTGTGTTAACTTTTTAGAATATGGGCCATAACTCAAGAACCCCTCGGCCAATCAGTCTCAAATTTGTCACGGGGTATCCTTGGCGCAAGGGCTACCATTTATAATAAAATAAGGGTTGAGACCCTTAAACAAGGGGAGATAATCAGGAAAACAAAACCAAATGTACTGGTAAAAAAATCGTCTTCTCCAGAACCACCAGGCAGATTTTCACCAAACTTACATCCAAGGATCAGGATATGTCGAAGATTAAAAACTGCACGGGGAATTACCCTGGGGCAAAGGGCTTGTTCTCAAGGTCACTTCAAAGTTGACCTAAATTTACAATTAATAAAACGTTTTTTTATATTTTGCTTACTATAAGGACTAGGATCATCAAATCTTGTACGTTGATGCAGCTTAGGACTTCACATACTGTAAAATCAAAATAAGGTCACGGTGACCTAGTTTTTAAATTTTGCGGGTATTTGTTTTTAAATTGAATTAAAGGCATATTTTTGACACTTTAAGGCCTATCATCATCAAACTTTGTCAGTTGATGCATCTTGGGACCTTGAACATCGTCAACTTAAAAGTAAACCACCTTGACCTTCTTTTTGAACTTCATGACTAATCCATTTTAAAACATTTTATCCCATTATTTCAGACAGAGAGCTTTAGAATCATCAAATCTTGTAAGTTGATGCATCTTAGGACCTTAAAACATATTTAAGAAGGTCACTGTGACCTACTTTTAAAATTTTTGCGGGCATTTATTTTCAAATTGAATAAAAGGCATATTTTGGACAGTTTAAGGCCTACGATCATCACACTTTGTCAATTGATGCATCTTGGGTCTTTAAAAAACTTCAACTTAAAAGTAGCTAACCATGACCTACTTTTTGAACTTTATGACTTATCCTTTTTAAAAGATTTAATCCCATTATTTCAGACACTGAGGGGTTTAAAATCATCAAATCTTGAAAGTTGATGCATCTTGAGACCTTAAAACATATTTATGAAAAAGTAGGTCACTGTGAGCTACCTTTTGAATTTTGCAGGCGTTTGTTTTCATATTGTTTACAAGGCATATTTTGATTACTTAAGACCTACGATCATCAAACTTAGTCAGTTGATGCATCATGGCCAATGTTGACCAAAATGTAGGTCACGATGACCTACTTTTGACATTTTATGGCTATATTTAAGTATAATTGGTACAGTGGCTGGAACGTTATTGTTGACAAACCAATCGTGTACAATCGTTTTTTTAAGGTGCGCGATCGTTCGTGTAACGTGCGCGATCGTGCGTGTATCAGAATCGTTAGTGTGCGTTTTCAATCGTGCGCGATCGTTTAATTTTTTTCGTGTTGTGAAAATTTTTCGGAATGTACAGTTTTAAAGATGGCGGAAGGCAGTCAAGGAGGGAGACTTTCGGTGCGATTGAAATTGAAGATTTGAGACCTTCGTGCGAACCAAACTTCAGTGCAGAATGTTATACGTATTCTATGGAAAGAGGACGGAGTGAAATTTTCACGGACAGCTGTTTATAACTTTCTGAGGCGACATAGTTATGCTGGACTCTTACGGAGAAAACGCCGAGGTGTTAAACAGCATTCAGTGAAGTGAAAGACACTGCATCTCAAGTTTTTGGATTCGTGGATGTATACTAATCAAGAACTTAAGGCTGTAGAACTACAGAGACGTATGTTTGAGACTTTTGGTGTCAACGTGTCTACAAGTTTGATTTGCAAGAGGAGACGGTTAAACCTTGGTTGGAAGGCGCAGTCAAGCAACAAAAACTGTCAGCTGATCAGCAAACAGAATAAGAAGGTACGTATGAATATCTCACGAAATCACTGTCTCCTAAATTTAATTATTTTAGTAAAAGAAATGTTTTTAAAATTTGTGTTAGTGTATGATTTAGTGTTTTCATTTAATACTAAGTTCATAGTTTAAATTTTGATGGCTCTACAGAAGAGTAAAGACAAAAACAATGTTTTTATCACCCCCAAAGTTTATTGCTAAAGTGTTATAGAAAGTATAGTAATATTACTAAAGCTTATGTAAATTATTTCTATTATTTGTGGAAGGCTTAGTTATATTACAATTTTAAAAGCTTTTCATGCTTGTTTGACTTATTTCTATAGGTACGGATGCAGTGGTGTATGGATTCCTTATCGCGGAAGGAAGATTTCAGAAATGTTATCTTTGTTGATGAAAGCTGTGTAGAGATGTGCTCAAGTGGCAGGCTGATTTTCCACCAGAAGTCTTCAGATATTCAAAAGAAATGTGACCGTGTGCCCAAACCGAAACATGCCTATAAGGTAAGTTGAACACAATATTTTAGAAAAAAAATCATATTCAATAAGATGAAGTGAAGTCTTCCTGCCAATATTTCCAAACTCAGTTTTAAATTAAACTAATATTTAAATTCAATTTTAATTTATTTTCAACAACATTTAACATGTTGATACTTGTGTTTTGAAAATGGTGTTTGTGTGAGCAAATAAAGGTATATATATATATGCCCAAAATATTAACACATTTTGTTTCTTAACAGGTTAATGTTTGGGCGGGGATCTCTTAAAGAGGGAGAACAAGCGTTTGCATTTTCAATGGCATCATGGACTCTGGGATCTACCAACAGATTCTTAAGGACAATCTGCTGCCTTTTACAGAGGAGAAGTTTCCTGATGGCTATCGGTTATATCAGGTAACCAACAAGTTGATTACATCTGTTTTTTGAAATAAAGCCTAAATATCATGTACTTTATTATACAGAAAAAAAATAGCAATAAAATTGTCTGTTGATATTTGTAGCTTGACATTTAAGATATTTAAGGCACATAGATATGAAGAAAAATGCTTAATCAGGGAATCTGGAACTTAAAAAAAAAATAATTTTTATACAGGACAACGACAGTAAGCACACATCAAAGTCCACCAGAGCATGGATGGAGGAGAACAATGTTCTTGATCACATCATGAAATCACCAGCATCCTCACCTGACTGTGCCATTTACACATTTAGTGACAATGAAGATTTGAAATTTTATTATCCCCACGCGCAACTAGTATTTGGCTTATAATTATCAAACTTTGTGAGTTGATGCATTTTGGGTTTTCGGAGCCTACTTTTGACAATTTATGGCTTTATCTAAGTATCTCCAGTACTTATTGGCTTAGAAACATCAAACTTTGTCCAGTTGATGCATCTTGGGTTTTCGGAGAATGACGTCCAAAAAGTAGGTCAAGGTGACCTATTTTTGACATGTTATGGCTTTATTTAAGTATCTCTGGTATTTATTGGTTTAGAATCATCAAACTTTTGTTAGTTGATGCATCCTGGGTTTTCAGAGAATGTAAACAAAAAAGTCAGTCACAGTGACCTACTTTTGAATATCTCAGGTACTTATTGGCTTAGAATCTTCAATCTTTGTCTATTAATGTATTTTGAGTCCTCAGAAACTTCAGGGTCAATATGACCTACTTATGTTTTTTTGTATAGCTTTATTAAAATATCTTCAGTCTTAATTGGCTAAGAATCATCAAACTTTGTCAGTTGATGCAAGCTGGGTCATAGGGTACTTAGGGTTAAAGGCTTCAAATAGAAGTGATAGATTGTACAATTTATCAGAAGAGCGATTCAAGGCCCTTGGGCCTCTTGTAAGTAACCATGGCAACACCATTCATAGAAATTAAGAACCAATACACAGAATTATGCATCTTAGTGTAGTCTCCTTGTGTGCCAAGTAATATTGAAAACTATTTTTAGTAGCCACGGCAACACCGTTCATCGAAAACAAAAAACGATGTATAGAATTGTGTATCGAAGTGTAGTTTACTTGTGTGCCAAGTTATATTGAAATCGAACCAAAACTGTAGGAGAAGTAGCATTTTGGAAAATAGTTTACAGACAGACGGACGCAATACGATCGCATAAGCTCTTCTGGTCTCTGACCAGCAGAATTAAAAAATCAAAATCCAAAACTCTTAACTCGTGGGATGGAGGTATTGTTGAATGGAAATTTAAAGGGAGAAGATAAATTGATATCACTCCCTAGCAAATTTTCGATATGAATTAAATCAATCCTATGTTAACGTAAAAAGTATCAATCGCTTTAGATATAACTTTACTTGGATTTTCAGTGTATGGTGACAAGGGCAACGCAATCCTAAAGGCACGACTGAAAGTTTCTACATCAGAAAGTCAGATTCGGAATAATCCAGTTATCGTTCTCTCTTCGCACTCCCTATCGACTACGTTCATCCTAAGCATCAATACAGTGACGACAAGAATCAGACAGACATATTTCAGTGGCACAGATTGCTCTTATGGTATTTCTAGTACTTCTGCTGGAAATATCATTGGGTATAATTCCAGAGCCTCCTGTTTCGGAAAGTCCAGCGGCGTTAATTCCGACTTCAAGGCAACCTTGAAATGGGCTGCACAAGGGTTAGATGTTAAAGAGGATGAAAGTATATCAAAGGGATATTATAATTCTACAAGTAGTGTTAATGGTAAAAATGCATTGTGCTTTTTCAATCTAACAAAAATGAAGGCAGACGGCATTCTTCTTGATAAGTTGAACTTTGAATTGATGACGGCAACAGAGCCCAGAACCCAGGAGATGGTTGCTTTTACGATTTGGAGCTTTAATATTGTATGATTTGTAGAGTAAATAATTGAATGAAAATATCAATTCAAGATTTGTTTCTTAATAATGATGCATGAAACCAAGTATAACTTTGTGTAATATATTTTGTTTTTATCTTCGTGCGGTATTAAAAATTAAGGTAACGTGTTTTGATAGGCAATGACAAGAAAATTACCTTCAAGACTGATTGCTCCGAGTATATGAAGATCTAAATATGATTGACTGATTATTTAAATTTTAATTAAATTAATGTTTATGATTGGATCATGCAAAATTATAAGAGAACAAACGGAGAACGAATTACAGTAAGAAAACTCGTGTCTTACAATAAACTATCGTCACGGTAACTATATTGTTCGCTTGATCAGAAGATCGCGAGTTTGAATCTCGACCGCAAGTCGGCGACAAATAAGAAGCAACTGTTTTTTCGCACGCACTCGGCAATTGAAAATTCTTTATAACCTAGTCTTTATGACCAGGCGTTGGCATGATAAAGATCCCCACTACTCTTTAGGCTGAGAAAATGTCACAGATTCATTTTGATTTACACTCTTAGAGGGTATTCTCGAGCAAAACCAAAACATTAATTAATATTATCTGATCCAAAATATATAGATACACAAGAAACGAATGTACACATGGATCATAATATTCTAATCAACTTTCAATTTTTATATTATAAAAGTATGTGCATTTATTTAATAGTAACAAGTCTGTTAAGATCTATATTTACACTTCCTTAGTAGATAACAATTTCATGCTAAAGATGATTGATTAAAAATGTTCAAAAAAGTCACGTTGCCAAAATCACATTATAAATAATTACAGGAAAGCGTTTATAAATACAAATCCTACCATCATGTTCTTATTGCTGATCATCTGACACGTCTTGGACACTACTGTCTTCCATCTGAGCTCCTGTTGTCTTTTTCTTATAAGGCTGCAAGACACTTTCACGCCAAATACTTCAAACAGTTTTCTTTTCAGAGTTTGGATTGTAATTTCATTGTTCTTAGAAATTCAGTTGTCCAGAGGTTTCAATTTCACGGAATGAGCACTGACAGTAATTGTTTTCCTCGGCCACATTTCCAGCGTGAGCGTTCTAAGAAACCATATATATCTGACGACTACATGGAATAATGCAGTTGTGGTGAACACGTAGTCTTTCTCTAATGTTCTGGATAGACACATCAATTGCAGAGAATCGAATGATCTGTAGTTTTACTCCAGTTGATATTCTACCTTCTTTCGATCTCTGTGCCATTGTTCTGATTCCGCAATTTGATTTTTTTAACAAAACGAAAAGAAAATCTGAAAAACGAAGAAAACAATGCCCGATAAACGCAAAACCTGATAACCGGAAAACCCGATAAACGCAAAACCTGATAAATGCAGAACACGATAGGATAAACGGAAAACCTGATGGGATACACGCATGATAGGACACGATAGAATTGTCAAGAATAACGCTGCGGGTACTGTAAAAGCTCAATGGATTAAGTTGTCAAAAATAAGATGTGTTTGTGTAACATTATGCACCTGGCAGCAACAAAAATGAAAAACTTATTTCTAGCATACAGGTAAAGGTCACAAGGTCATTGATCTTGATGTCATTCTGAAGAACTTGATAAGTGTAGTATGCACACCAAATATGAAGTACTGAGTATATATCTCTCACGGTTCAAAAATTATTCTGAAGGCTTAAAAAACTATTTTTAGCATATAGGACACAGTCAAGGTCACATGATCATTGACCTTGGTGTCATGTGAAAGGGCTTAAAAAGTGCAGTATGCACTAAAAGTTATGGCGAAGGTAAAAGTTTGCCGACAAAAAAATGCTATAATTAGCGTGTGAGTAACAGTCAAGGTCACAAGGTCATTAACCTTGGTGAAATTTGAAAGAACTTAATTAGTGGAGTATTCATATATGAAGTCTCTTTCATTCATGGATCAAAAGTTATGGCGAAGGTTAACAGACAGACAGTACAGAAACAATATACCCCTGCCCTCGGATCATTCGATTCGGGCTCATAAAACGCTTTACTGGTTTGCTAGCCAGTAAGTAGACCCTAAACCTTCATGTATTTAAAACATTTTTTTTGTTTCCAGAAGTGTTTTGGGAGCTGGGATCTTTGGCTTTTTGTTCTTCAGTAGTGAGCAATAGCGATGACAATTAAGAGGTGAAGTTGTCCCTTGCAGATGATCTACAATGGTCAGACATCGTTTTATGTCCAGACAAACAGCTGTCAAATTTTCTAAACAGAATTTTGGAAGTAAATTGCCACTGAAGCATCCATTGCGTGTAAGTCAAATAGATGAAAATGGCCGTCATAATATACAATGGCTGTTGTGTAGTCTTAAAATCTGTCAGGAACCTATCTGTTTTGTAAAGCTGCCGCAGATTTCGAGAGAATTTTGATTAAAACATCAGTAGAAGGAAGAAAGTTGACGTTAACTTTTCAACCTTGAATGGTATAGTAATATTACCGATGAGGATTATTGGTTGTACATTTATGGATTGTGTGGCAATTTTCTGCAAGAATGAAATTTATTGATTAGTATGCAGGGTATCCCCTTAAAACATCACGTTGTTGACAGCAGCAGCTGTGCACGAGCAAAGTTATATAGAAATACGAAAAAGATGCCTTTGCCATTTAACTACTCTGTGACTCGGCAGCTATACCACTGGAGAATGTTTTTGTCATCTTTTTGCACGACTCCCATTATGACGTAATGTAGATAGAACGTTCTATCGTTAAAATGATGTTGTACTACGGACCCGGTCTAACGATAGAATTCCTTCCGTGTATTCGTAATGTAGCAAAGAAACACAGTTTATAACTCTTACTCAGTGCATTTACTATCAACAATCTAGAGAGTTCCGAATGTAAACATGGCAGGTAAATCTGAAGCGAGAGAAAACGTTGAGAAAATTAATTGGATTTTCGTCTTTCTCTGCATTATTTTTGGTTTACGTCCGTATCTGTCCGTAACTTGTATAAGACGGCGTCGTCATTTTAATGACTTAAAACTTATTATCGATGTATTTTTAACTAGTCATAGTCATTGTCTTGAACTATTTTTCACAAACACTGGTCCTCTCATGCAGGCCATCGGCTTGGGCATGGCGCGGCGTGGTAGAAAAATAATCGTCGTAGACGTAGGTACTGTTGAGCCCTTGAAGTGTGTCGGTTTTTGAATTCGGAGACAGTGACAGTTAACATTATGCGTGGATGGGGCACAATGACGCAGAATGGTCTTGATAAGGACGGCAGCATATCTTTGCAGCTTTGTCTTTAGCTTCAGCATTAATTTTACTTATCTCTTCTACGTATTTAGCATGCAAAGTATATTTTAACCGAGTACCCGTTTCAGACGCTAATCATGTACAACTCAAAAGGTTAAAATACCAATCTAGACATAGATCTATTGATTTCTTTTATCATATTCCTCAATCGTTCCTTGGTAATTCTTTTCTACATATATCCACTGATAAGTAGTAGTGTCTCAAACGAGCTCGAGTGAGCAATTCTCAAGCATAATGAACATTTCTGTATCCACGGTCTACAATTTGTTTTTCGTTCTTCAACTATTAACCTATGATATAACTTCCATTGGCATTCGTGTATAAATCTCCATACACTATGGTATAATCAAATTATTGCAGTTATACCATGGCTTGCAATATCTTTTCAATAATCCATGCAATGCAAAAAATTAGCAAAACAGTCTCAATTCAAATTGACAAAATTTCACAACTCAATAAAGAAATTATATCACAATAAAAATTTATCTGAATTTGTTTACTGTCAAAACAAATCCAAGAAGGCCTAAACATAGGTATTAATTTCAAAAAATAAGAGTGAAACTACATTGATTAAATCCACTTTTCAACTGGTTCAGAATTTATGTTATTACTTCGTCTCGTGAGGTCATACCCAGGGTCGTGAAACCCAAACCATGGTATAAAGAAATATTTTGTAAATTTGACGTCCTCCAACCTAAATCTGGTATGTTCTGCTTGTTATGTAATTCTGTAAAGGTAGGATACATTGAACAATCATTATTCCCCCTTATTAATAATTCATATTCATATTACAGACATGATGAAGGAGATATGTTTAAAATAGATTTTAAATACACGTGTTGAAAGGCTTGGTTTGCATTTAAAACCAGGCGTTTTTGGAAAAAAAAATACACAAAGACTTTTAAATAAAGAGGAAACTCTAGAACACATGCCTGACTTGATATTTAACATTTATTTACATCCGGGTTTGCTAGTACAGAATGCCTTTATGTGTAATGCCTTCTACAAAGTAAGGTAAGCTTACATTATGAGTACAGTTTGATATTCTCAAACCTAAAAAAAAAAAGAATAATGCATTTTATTTTTAAAGGCAGTTAAGTAAAGTTTATATGAAATATCTGTTTTTGAGCCAAAGGTAAATGTTCAATTTTCAAATAAAGAAAAACACGATTAAAATATTCATTTGATTGAATGATTGGTCAGACAGAACAGCAGTGCTGCGTCTAGACTGTAGAGACCCAGTTAATAACTATGTAATGTAAAGGTTCTTTAATGATTCCATACAGTGACAGCTGAAAGGGATGCATGTCATGTATCAATGTATAAAAATATAAGAGAGAAAACGATTCCAGCTATTATAAGTGTACATGTTATTACTACACAGTGAAAAATGGAATTCGAACTCTTAATTGTATTAATAATCAAACTTCAAAGTGAAAATGATATATCTGAAAGATAGCTGAGGTCACTTAAATTGTGATAGCCATTGATTAGATTAAATTGTGACTGCATGTTCATTGAAAAGTCAATGATAAACTTTAATTTTTTTTTCCAGAAAAAATGGAACCATACACACAGCTATCAGCAAGTGATATAGCAATCATAATAATTAGTGTTGTAGTTTCTGCTCTTCTTCTCCTCCTGGGAAGTCTTGTATTGTTCCTCATAATACGCAAGTCCTGCCGAGGTACGTCATCTTTAAAAGATAAACATTGAATCTTTTACCTTAAGGTAAAGATCTAGTAAATGACTTCAGAATAACTTTTCATTGCTAAATCCATTATGACGTCATAATCACTTCAACTTTCTTTTTCCCGTACTTTACGGCTCTAATAGAATTATGTACAAAATAAAGTATTTTCATGGAATTCAATTTGAAATCACATGAAAAGTAGTCCCGATACCTATCTTAAATTTGACATTATTTTAAGGTAGAGACTAGGAACATACAAATTACCGTTTTCTGAAAAACTGTAGGCAATCTGGATACATTTTCTTCGTCTGATATGGAAAAAAACCTCCCATTTTCAATACTTGTTTTCTTAATTTTTCATTGAAAATGACAGTTTAAAACATGGTTGTGCGTCTGTCCGTACCATACATAACAATATTTTTGTCGCAGTTTTTTTTTGCAAATACTCATATATTACAAATACTTGAAATTTTAGCATACACGTGTTGCCATATGGTGGGATTTATTTTTATAATCTTATGAATTTTATGTCAACTTCCTATTTATCTGTGGATCGCTAAATAACTGATCTGTATATTAATACGATAATGTATATTCACATCAGAGCTGGGTAGTACTAGTGGGCATTGACTCGCCGATTTCTTGTTTCGCGAAAATTAAAATACGGGAAAATAATTTTTCGCAAATGTAAGTTAATTATAGTATCCAGGACAGTAATTTTAGGTAATACACGCGACCAGAATAATGAAGCTGAACTGTCAATGTTTTTTAACCCCATAAATGAAATGTCTTTAAAGCTCAGTCTACGAATGAGTTATATATAATAGAAGCATATTTATTAATTGATTTAAGTACTATACGATTTTTTCTATTGCAGATTCTGAGCATAGTGTAAAAGAAGGGTACGTTTACATGTATTCCTTAGATGAACTACTCGTGAAATTCTTGCTATAATTTTTGTTTTCGTAAATATTATAATGAAATTGATATACAATATTTTATGATTTATTTACAGAAAAAGCATGAATCTCAATGTTTCAGGTAGGTGTTTTTTCTAAGAAAGCATTGATAATAATATTGTAAATAGTTTATTATTGTCCCTCGCTTTTGGGAAAGCGAGAAAACATTAAATCCCTTCATCTGTCCTTCTCTCAACCTAAGGAATAGAAAAAGGATTTGACCTTGAGGTTTGACGTAATTTTCAAAAGTTCTAAATAACTATATTCAATTTTTAACTTTTAAATGAGAAGTGAGAGGGCTTTCTTATTAAATATATTGTGTCGAGACCTTTCTTAAAGCACAATGATTTTTGACCCAGTGACTTTTAACGCGAAGTTTGAATTTTTTCACTAAAAAAAAAAAACCTGACCTAGTTCATAACTTTTAGATGAGGTTGAATTAGGGTGCTTTCGAATGTAAAATATCTGTCACTAAACCTTTCTAATTTTGTCGGCAACATGACCTTGACCTTAACGTTTGTCCTGCTTTTCAAAAATGAAACTCTTTCCTCACAACTCATACGAGATAGGGTTTTAATTTTCACCATTACAAACTACGTTTCAGGCACATCCACTGGAGAAACGTATGTACAAGTTTATTGATTTTGAAGGAAATGTATTATTTAAGGACAGATGATACAAGCAAAATTTCATTGAAAATGATGCAAATAATAAATTTATAAAATATTTAGTAATTGTACTAAACTTCTATGATGTTCAAAATTCCTCCTCTCTGAAACAATCCTTTTAAGCTATACAAATCTCTTCACTTCAAATCCCATTTTATATATGGCGGAAATATTGTCAATTCGGCTTAAAACATTAATCAAATCCCATTTTAGTGAAAATTTTAATAAAAAAAAAAAAAAAAAAAACATGCGGTGAAACCTACTCAATGTCATCATAAAAATATGTTATTTTATTATTGTTTTTTTTTTCTTTTCATTTTTTTTGACAAAAGTTTGTTTGTATCATCTATCCTTAACTTGGGGCAATCTTTAAAGGAAAATGAACTATAATTTTGATGTCAATTTTTGATGCAATGATTTGATCTACAAATTCAATAAGGAAATAAAAAAATGTTTTAAATATTTTCTATACTGAAGAACTATTTGCGATCAGGAAAATTATATTATCCTCTTGTACAATGATGATATTATCATCTTGTGCATATTGGAATTTGTAGATAATACTATACATTCCATTTTACATAAATCTTCCTTCTTAAAGAATTAAAAATACCTTATTTCATTCTTATTCGTCTTAAATGATTAAATAATAAATCGTAACGATTTATAACAAAAGGACATTTTAACAGCAAAGTTAAATGCTCAAAAACTGTTTATATTTTCTGAAACTTTCCTTTCTGTCATAGGATTGATTCGACTTACTCAGAACTGGGTACTCTTGACAAACCAAACACAAACGACGTTCTTCAGCCAAATGTCAATCCTGAGATTCCTCACGTTGATTTTGCCTACACAGAACTGGGAACTTTAGAATCACCAAATACATATGAAGCTCTACATCGATATGTAAATGTTGACGAAATGTGTGAATAATACAGTAACACCACTGTCTGCGGGTTTTTCATTATAAAAACCCTGTTTTGACATGTAGCTATGTTTGTTTTCTACGTCATGACACACAGAATCTTTAGGAAGATGTTGGTCACATCCTCTCCAACGAAAAGTGATGACGTCTCCATATGAGTGAAAAAAATCTCCAGAGGGACGTTAAACAATATAGAATTAAGTTCAATGTTCATTATATGTTATGTTTAAATGGTATATCTTGCAGATTTATCAGCACTTATGAAACGAGGGCATATACTTACTTGTATATATGGTCGATCAACCAACAACATAAGTAATTTTCTTTGCAGAAGTTGCTCAAGTACCGACATAAAATTTTATGTACATATTACTAGTCATTAAAATATTTAGGTCTACATGGTTCTATTTTTGGCACGACAGGGCAGGTTTTGTCAGAATAATAAATCTTGAACTTAGAAAAATCTAATGTATGTTAAACATCTACGAGGAGTTATCAAAAGGTTCTTGGACTGGTGCTATAAAATAAATTATAAGTTATAAGTTTGGTTATTCATAAATACTGTCTACTTGAATATACAAAAGTTATTCGGAAATTTTTACTTTGCAACACAACAATTTTATCGTAGAATTAATTATACAAGGTATGGTAACCCGTCGGTGTTGCCGGTCCAGTATTCTGACATCGTGCAACGTCATCACGTCATAACTTTTCAAAGTACTCTCTTTCCACTTGCAACAATACACTTTTCATGACGATGTACACAGGATTGAAATATGAACTGATACCAGCCCTGTTGACAGGATCCAAGTGTCTGATTTACTGCTGACTTCAGCTCTGTGATGTCATGAAATTTTCTCCCTCTTAGAACGCTTTTCAGTCTTGGAAAGAGCGCAAAGTCGCAAGGTGCCAAATCCGTTGAGTACGGTGGTTGAGACAGTGTTACGGCTCCTAGCTTTAAGTTGATTGTGAGTTCAGTCTCTTCTGGTGTGTTTTATGATGTAGAAGAAAGTTTTCCCGATTTATTTAAAAATCACTCTTTTTTTCCTGAGGGCATTAACTTAATCCTTTGATTAATCCAAGAAATGAAAATCAGCAGTGTAGTTGCGCGTTGATAATTACCAAAAAAAAAACTGTTAATGATAAAATATTTGTTCTCTTTTATAATTGCATAATCAATATTTCAATTTATTATATTACTTTTATATTACTTTTATTTGGCTCTTATGTGTTGATTTAATGAAAGTTAGGCCTAGAGTATTTCTTTACTTTTTATGCAATAACAATTATATCTGACTTTTGATATTGTTTTGGTAATATTTTACATTTACTGATGTTCCTGTAGGGTGAATTAGACGAAATCCACTGCACTGACATTTGTTTACTTTCTGGGACAAAATTGGATATCCACGTGTCGTCTACTGTTATGATTCGGTCAAAGAAGTTTTGTTGATCAATGCGAAATCGGCGCAGGAATTTTTATATTCTACAACTCTTCCTCTGACTTTCTCAAAATCTATTAATAGTTTTGGGACCCATCTTGCACACATCCGGGACATTTTCAAATATTTGTCTCTTCTGTTTCGGAGTCGTGTATACACTGTTCCACTTAAAGACAAGTGGTCTTGATACTTTTTTTTACTTTCCACTGCCTGATTAAACATTTTCATGGTCTCTATTAGAGTTTTACCAAGTTGAACGCAAAAGTCATTTTTCACTCATAAAATTTTATACAAACTTTGCAATAAAATTCCACAGAGTGCATAAAGTGACGTAAAATTTAAAGATATACCGGCATGGTTGTAAAATTGGTTTTGTTTATGAATAATGTTTGTCGTTGTGGTAAAGTGTATTAAATCAGTATTATCACAGCTCTGAAATATGTATAATATAAATTATAAATATTTTACAACAAAACATACATGTATCTTGCCAGATAGCGCGGTCAAAATAAAGAGTGATTTCCCTTTAATTGTGCTCATTTATAAAACATTAAGAGTTATCTCTCTAAATCAATAATATATACAAAGTATATAAACTGGAATTTATACTTGAAACAATATGATCAAATTATATTGAACTCTTCCAGAATAATAAAATTACATGGACAACATTCAATACATGCATATATATACATCATACATATACGTGATATCAACCCAAAAACACTCAAATGCACAAATGAGTGAACTCTTACTCATGCAGTGATCTGTATACAAATATACATACTGTATTCCTCTCGAAAATATAAAATACACTGATATATGAAAATATTTCTTCATTATTTACAAAGTCATAAAATAATCACAAAGACTTTATCTTAATGTTAAAGAGAAATATGACGTGGATAATTCAACTGAATTTCTTGAATCCTGAAATATAATAATGAATGTAAGAAATAAATCGCCCTTTCACAGTTGTATGACGTCATATTGTAAAGATAACGGTAAAGTTGGATAAAAAATTAACATTATTTTTCAATTTATTGGTTGTTCATTAATTGTCAAATTTGGAGGTTGTGCCGACTAGACAAACCATCGCATACGTTAAAACATAAAATATAAAATCTTCATAGTATATAGGAAAAATGTATGTTTAGTTACACTCCAAATTTCATTGAAGTACTTTGAACAGTATAAATTTTACAGCGCCAATCCAAGAACTTTTTGATAACCCATCGTATTGATTGTATAACAAATCATGTAAATAATTAAAAAACTAATAACAAAAAAAGGTAGCAATCTAACTCAAAACTTTGGCATAGCAATAACTGGAATATTGTCTCCAAATGAAAGTGGGGGTTATTAATTTCGGTCTGTCTGACTGTCTGTTGTTCTGTCTGTCTGAAACGCTTTCGTTCCACGAAATATTTCGAGTAGCCTTTGAGCTTTTGCAGTGAACTTTTACGAAGGCCTTATTTCCAAGCGATATCTCGAGAAGCCTTTGAACTTTTGAAATTAAATTTTAAATGACAACTCCCTATGGCCTAAAGAACACTATAGTCTACATGTGTGTTATGTTATACTGAAATCAGACAAAAACTGTAGTAGGTGTGGATCTTTGAAATTTTTTAAAAGAAATTTCTCTTTTTAGCAACCATGGCAACTCAGTTCATCGAAATCAAAAACCGATTTATATAAATGTGTATCGTAGTGAAGTCTACTTGTGTGCCAAATTATTTTGAAATCTCATAAAACTGTAGGAGGAGAAGCATTTGAAAATATTTTAGTTTTCAGTTTCAGTAACATTGTCACATCTTTCATCGAAATCAGATCAATTCAACGCCAAAGGAACAAGCGTAGGACGGAACGCCGGATCATGGGAGTTCAGCGGGGTCATGTGGTGATTGAGAGTCCCTGGATCTACGTGAGACCTACGTGAGCAATGCAAGACTTAGTCTTAACCATTTGGACAAGGCATTTCTGAATTAACTTTGATGTCCATAATATAAATGTAGCTACACAGAGATACACTACCGACCAGACATCACAGTATCTAACCCACATACTAAAAAAACCGGAAGTTCTTGCGTTTCCTCATTGACAACATGATGCAGTCATCGTGTTATGAAAATAAACCGGAAATTAATCGAAGACATGTTAAATATTTAAATGTGTTGTGTATGAAAACACATATTTCATGAAAGGTTCCCCAGGGAACACAATTTTGCAAACATGCAGCTTTGTTTTTAAACACAATGCAAAACGCAGTGCAGTATAGCTGGATAAAGGCTTGAAAAAAAATATTATGGCGTTGACATTCATCCTATATTGGTAATAATTGTATCAAATAATGAGAAAGAAAAGTATTGGGGTATTCAAACGTAATTTATTCCTAATAACGAGTAGATTATCTTTAATTTTACTGATTTAATCAAAATGCGACTGTATCCGTCGTTCAATATTTACTGTATGTGTCGTTGTGCAGGACAGTATTTTCATTGTACGAGTCGTTGGTGAATTATGTGCGTTCTTATTTGAAAAGTTCTAGTATAAATTTATTCTGTATTTTCTTTCTTTCTCATTTACATGACTCCAAATCGAAATATCATTGTCGCCTGTGTTTAGGCTGTTTCTCTTGTGGAAATGATAAAATTTTTGACGTTTTGCGATAAGACCATCTCGATATAGAAGCTCCTGAAACTTAAAGAAAAGTGAATAAAAATTATTTACCTAATTTAACTTCCTTTTTACAGAGACTAAAGTAAAATCGTTTTTAAATTTTTTTCCTATAAAAGACTGATAAATTCTTGTCGCTAAGAAAGCATTAATCGTTACAAGAACTTTGGTAAAAACGTAAATTCATATATTAGTTTCCAATTAATTATTACTGTAATAGGTATTTAAGAATACCATTCTTTTACTGTATACAGTATTGTTGTTATGCGTTTATCAATCCTGCCTATTCTTTCAACTGTCAACAGATTCATAATTTAAAAAAAGTACTGTTTTTCTATGTTCAAACAATATTTCAGCTGAACCTTCCTATATGTCAGACTTGGTAATAACATTATAACATGTATTTACTTATAATATTATGTCATAATTTGAACACATTATTGACTTAAATAAACAAATAACGTCTATAATGCATTGGATTCCAATATCAATTTTTATTTCCCGCTTTCACTAAAAATGGGGCAAATATATCTTGGAACTGTCTGAACGTCCGTCCGTCTTTCTGTTTGTTTTAGCACTTTCATCCGTTTCCTCACGATATCTCGAGAGGCCTTTGAGCTTTTGCAATGAAATTTTAGAATAAAAAATAAATACGAGTCTTCCTTAGGCTACGGGTGCAGTTTTACAAGAATTATCAATTTTAAAGAGTCTTATAAATTGGGCGATATTCTAAAATCATTTGAATTTTTTGGTCTTAGTCGTACGCTCTTTTGTACAACTGGTCCCTGTCCTACAAATAAGGCATCAGTTCCAAAACTGATTGCATAATAAAATCTTCAATATTGTGTCGCAGTGGTTAGAGCGTCTCCTCCAGAGTCGCGAAGTAAGAAGTCAATCCCACTTTGGGACGTCGAGACCTGGATGAGACCGTATAAACCAAGGTCCCGTGTCGCAGTAGGTGCTGGCTCAAAAAAGATCCGTTCCTGCTCAATGGCCTTGAGTGCCGAATACAGGACAAAATTTGCAGCTTTCCACCGGCAAGTGGTGGCCTCTCTATATGAGTGAAAAATACGCGAGAGGGACGTTAAACAATATACAATCATTCAATCAATCAATTTTATGACCTAATCAATGGACCAAGTTCAATCAGCGTTAATCCTTGTTGCCAGTAAATGTAAATTATACAACATTGACTGCATAAAGCCATATATATTTATATTTAGCACTTTACTATAAAAAATAAACTGTAATAGTAGTTTGTGCATGATTTTACATCATTCATGGTGTGTTTAATATGCCTTTTGAGGCCATGTCTTCTTTAAGCATGGCTGTAGAAACCGAAAAAGTGGGGTGTGCGCAAAATAATTTTGCGATAAATGGAAAGCTACATACACTATAATGCTACTATATGCTTGTGCTCCCTCAGTATAAAAACCGTATGATGATGTTTTTTTATGCTCGTCAAGGAAATTTTTAGAGTTGATATTGCCCCCCTGAATATAGATTGCGCTTCCTACGAGCCTCCTTGGTGCCGTATAAGCACAAAAAACAATTTTGCATCATTCTACTTTTGATGTCTCCTCAACTGTCTCTCATATCAGGGACGTAGCATCCGGGGGGGGGGGGGGCTGCCCCCCCCCCCCCCAACTTATTACCCCAACATTAGCTTTATTATAAGAAATGTTCATTGAAAGGACGGTTTGCCCCCCCTCCCCACTTTTTACTATAGTACAGTGATCTCAAAGATTGTAGGGAAAAAATTGGAAGTGATAGTAAGTTGGCTTTGAAAAAGTTGGCGTTTTCGAGTTTGGTCAAACTTTTAATTTTCGTTTTTTTTTTTTTTTTTTTTTGGTTGTAAACTTTTTCAGGTGAGTAAAAAAAAATTCTTTGGTTGCCCCCCCCCCCCCACTTTCAAAAACGTTGCTACTGCCTGCATATACATGTACAGACATTCTTCCTTAAGAAATTTTAAAAAGGAAATTAATCATTTTCGCGCAATTGTTTGATAAAAACATTGTTAACGCAACATTTTAAATATAAATGTAGGTTTCCTGAGTTTCCCATTTGGCCTTTTCTGTTTTTGTTCCCGTTTGTCAATACATGTATTAGTCTTATTTGTTGTTTTATACCCCCGCTTGAAAAGCGGGAGGGTATATAGTAATCGGGATTCCCTCCTTCCGTCATTCTGTGCCTTCGTCCGTCTCCTACGCTTTGAGGTACCCATCTCTTATCCGCAACCCCACTCATACCACTGAATGAAATTTGATTGGAATTTCAAAGAATCTTAATTACACATTGCCATTGTGCATCTCTTATTTTACTTTTTTAGACCCGACACCTATTTTGAGTTACCCATAGCAAAATATGTAGAGTACATTGTCATTATATTCATATGGGAGGGGGGTATAATTTACTAAGCTCATTGCTCACGTACCTCTAGTTTTTAGCTCTACTGGTCAGAGACCAGAAGAGCTTATGCGATAGTAATGCGTCCGTCGTCCGTCCGTCTGTCTGTCTGTCCGTCCGTCCGTCTGTCTGTCTGTAAACAATTTTTCAAAATGCTACTCCTCCTACAGTTTTGGTCTGATTTCAATATAACTTGGCACACAAGTAGACTACACTAAGATACATAATTCTATATATCGGTTTTTGATTTCGATGAACGGTGTTGCCGTGGTTACTAAAAATAGAAATTTCTGTGAAATTCTTTCAAAATGCTACTCCTCCTACAGTTTTAGTCTGATTTCAATATAACTTGGCACACAAGTAGACTACACTAAGATACACAATTCTGTATATCGGTTTTTGATTTCGATGAACGGTGTTGCCGTGGTTACTAAAAATAGAAATTTCAGTGAAATTCTTTCAAAATGCTACTCCTTCTACAGTTTTAGTCTGATTTCAATATAACTTGGCACACAAGTAGACTACACTAAGATACATAATTCTGTATATCGGTTTTTGATTTCGATGAACGGTGTTGCTGTGGTTACTAAAAATAGAAATTTCTGTGAAATTCTTTCAAAATGCTACTCCTCCTACAGTTTTAGTCTAATTTCAATATAACTTGGCACACAAGTAGACTACGCTAAGATACACAATTCTGTATATCGGTTTTTGATTTCGATGAACGGTGTTGCCGTGGTTACTAGAAATAGAAATTTCTGTGAAATTCTTTCAAAATGCTACTCCTTCTACAGTTTTAGTCTGATTTCAATATAACTTGGCTAACAAGTAGACTACAATAAGATACATAATTCTGTGTATCAGTTTTTGATTTCGATGAACGGTGTTGCCATGGTTACTAAAAATAGAAATTTCTGTGAAATTCTTTCAAAATGCTACTCCTCCTATAGTTTTAGTCTGATTTCAATATAACTTGGCACACAAGTAGACTACACTAAGATACACAATTCTGTGTATCAGTTTTTGATTTTGATGAACGGTGTTGCTGTGGTTACTAAAAATAGATATTTCTGTGAAATTCTTTCAAAATGCTACTCCTTCTACAGTTTTATTCTGATTTCAGTATAACTTGGCACACAAGTAGACTACAATAAGATACATAATTCTGTGTATCGGTTTTTGATTTCGATGAACGGTGTTGCCGTGGTTACTAAAAATAGAAATTTCTGTGAAATTCTTTCAAAACGCTACTCCAAATACAATTTTAGTCTGATTATAATATAAATGTGGCATGCAAGTAGACTGCACTAAGAACATAAAGAGACTTAATCAAGGATCATTATTCTATTTATTGCTGTTGAAAAGTTTCAATTTCCAACTGCTTAAGTACTTTTCTCTCCCTTTGCTATAAGTACAAACCAGTAGAGCTTCAGTCTCGACAGAGACTTCTGGTTTTCTTTTCTTTTCTCTAGCTTTTAATTTTTCGTTTTTATTATTTTTATTTATTTGTGTGTGTATTTTGTTTTTGTTTTATATTTTATTGACAACTATTAATAATGCTGTTAAATCTCAAATTTTAGACTCCAAAATGTGGTTTAAATGAAAGAATGAAACTCCTTGACAGTGAGTTTAAATGTATGTATGAACTGTGGTACTCAGAGAACCGTCAAGACTTGTAGATTTCTTTGTTCAATTACATGCCAGTACAACTTGCGTTTTTTAAGGAACGAACAATACAGTTCGAACAATCTCGTTTGAAACGACGCAAACAGTAATTACAATGACAAGGGTGTTTTAAATTGTGTATTTTCAAACCTTAACAATTAAATATAAAACTCCGAAGCATACTTGTCACTGTTTTGTATCAATTTGTTCAATATTTGCCATTTTAGGAAATAATGATATCTCATGTAGACTAGAAACAACGTACAAACGATATATGCATGTGAAAATATGAGAGAAAACGATTGCGTTTTTTAAATTTCTACCTACATATTCATTCAATTTTAATACAAACAATTGACACTTATTCAGCGGGATATGTCGAATGATAATGACATTAATTCAGCATGTTTGTTTGTCAATAATGATGCTCAACTTGCATTTTAACGGGTGGTTGTTCTCTTCTAGGCTTGTTTACATGCTTCGATACGCAAGAACTTCCGTATTTTTTTTAGTATGTGGGTTAGATACCGTGGATACAGTCAAAAACCAGGGCGAACCCCGGGTTCATTCCTAGGTTCTGAAAACGATTTAAGTATAAAAAAGATTTAATTATTTCGAATACTTTTTAAGTGTTTGCTGAGCTCCTATTTTTAGCTCTACTGGTCAGAGACCAGAAGAGCTTATGCGATAGTAATGCGTCCGTCGTCCGTCCGTCTGTCTGTCTGTCTGTCTGTCCGTCTGTCTGTCTGTAAACAATTTTTCAAAATGCTACTCCTCCTACAGTTTTGGTCTGATTTCAATATAACTTGGCACACAAGTAGACTACACTAAGATACATAATTCTGTGTATCGGTTTTTGATTTTGATGAACGGTGTTGCCGTGGTTACTAAAAATAGACATTTCTGTGAAATTCTTTCAGAATGCTACTCCTCCTACAGTTTTAGTCTGATTTCAATATAACTTGGCACACAAGTAGACTGCACTAAGATACACAATTCTGTTTATCGGTTTTTGATTTCGATGAACGGTGTTGCCGTGGTTACTAAAAATAGAAATTTCTGTGAAATTCTTTCAAAATGCTACTCCTTCTACAGTTTTAGTCTGATTTCAATATAAGTTGGCACACAAGTAGACTACACTAAGATACATAATTCCGTGTATCAGTTTTTGATTTCGATGAACGGTGTTGCCGTGGTTATTAAAAATAGACATTTCTGTGAAATTCTTTCAAAATGCTACTCCTTCTACAGTTTTAGTCTGATTTCAATATAACTTGGCACACAAGTAGACTACACTAAGATACACAATTCTGTGTATCGGTTTTTGATTTCGATGAACGGTGTTGCCGTGGTTACTAAAAATAGAAATTTCTGTGAAATTCTTTCAAAATGCTACTCCTTCTACAGTTTTAGTCTGATTTCAATATAACTTGGCACACAAGTAGACTACAATAAGATACATAATTCTATGTATCAGTTTTTGATTTCGATGAACGGTGTTGCCGTGGTTACTAAAAATAGACATTTCTGTGAAATTCTTTCAAAATGCCACTCCTTCTACAGTTTTAGTCTGATTTCAATATAACTTGGCACACAAGTAGACTACACTAAGATACACAATTCTGTGTATCGGTTTTTGATTTCAATGAACAGTGTTGCCGTGGTTACTAAAAATAGAAATTTCTGTGAAATTCTTTCAAAATGCTACTCCTTCTACAGTTTTAGTCTGATTTCAATATAACTTGGCACACAAGTAGACTACAATAAGATACATAATTCTGTTTATCAGTTTTTGATTTCGATGAACGGTGTTGCCGTGGTTACTAAAAATAGAAATTTCTGTGAAATTCTTTCAAAATGCTACTCCTTCTATAGTTTTAGTCTGATTTCAATATAACTTGGCACACAAGTAAACTACAATAAGATTCATAATTCTGTGTATCAGTTTTTGATTTCGATGAACGGTGTTGCCGTGGTTACTAAAAATAGACATTTCTGTGAAATTCTTTCAAAATGCTACTCCAAATACAATTTTAGTCTGATTATAATATAAATGTGGCATGCAAGTAGACTACACTAAGAACATAAAGAGACTTAATCAAGGATCATTATTCTATTTATTGCTGTTGAAAAGTTTCAATTTCCAACTGCTTAAGTACTTTTCTCTTCCTTTGCTGTAAGTGCAAACCAGTAGAGCTTCAGTCTCGACAGAGACTTCTGGTTTATATTAAATACACTTTTGAAAATTTTATCTCCACATATTTCCTTACATGTGTAAATTGAAATATTAAATATTTTACACAATAACACGTGTAAATTCTAATAGTGTTGAGTTTAACTTAACGTGTTTTGGTTCGTAATTTTACCACTGAAAAAAAATCAATACTTAAGAGTTTATTTTAAGATTTAGTGCACGTGTTGTCCTAGTTTTTCAACTTCTTGCAAGTTGCAGCTTTTGTAGACTCGTCTAAATAATTACTTGGCTGTTATTTACTATTTTCAGCCAAGAAGGAACAACCTGATACCAAACCTAACACAAAATTACTGATCCCTAAAGACAATATAGAGTTTAAATCTTTTTGCTTTATTATTCATTAGGATATTTAATATGGCTGTTTTGTTTATTTTCAATATAAACTCTGATTATCATATGTTCAGGCAGCATTTAAATTTAATAAGTGTTAAGGACAGATGATACAAACTTTGTCAGAAAATCTGAAAATAACAACTTGAGTCATGTTTTAATGAGTAACATGAATAAGTTTCACCGCGTAGTTTTCAAATTTATATTCAAATTCTCACAAAAAATATTTGTATAGAACAATAAGGGTGGTTTCAGAGAGGCAGAATTTTGCACATAATAGGTATAAATTAAGAACCAATGAAACGATTTTATTTATAAGATGATAAGTATTTAAGCCTCGTATTTTCAATTTCTCGTGATCGTTGTACCGGGTTTGATTCTCTTCAAATAGGTTATGAAAGGGTCAGAGTAAGAAACAAACCCAGGACTTGAGGAGGCTTTGTATATTTCATCAAAAACATTGGTCCTGTGTAATGAATGCTAAGAAACCTGCGGCCATAAATTCCAAATCAAAATATGAAGTCTTTCAATAGTTTCGCTGGTATTCAAACGATTTTTTTAAAAAAAATCCTTAAGTACTAAGGAATTGTCTGAATGTTCTGAATCAAAATACAGAGAATCTATGTATGTGAGTTAAGAATTTACTGCACAATCCAGCTTTGTTGCATGTATTGGTAAAACTTGCGCCAAAATTCATGGCCTTTTAAATGTGTCGTTAGACAAACTAAAATTTAAATCTCATGCTTTGTAAATAACCGTTTTCTGTATGCATGACCTCGAAAACAATCAATAAAAATAAAAAAAAAGCACACGTTTACTATATAGTTAGATCTTCATATAGTTCCAGATGAAGGTGTAGGACTCTTTCCTTCTTATGTGTTCAGGTAAAGTTTCACATTTAATTAGATTGTAGTGTTTTTGTAATGTATGCACACTAATGTATTATTTAGAGAATACCTGGTAAGATTGTGCAGTCTAAAGAATTGAATTTTTTGGCAATAAACCCTTTGGTAAAAAATAACTGTTAAACACCTTTTTCTGATATAGTCAATTGTTTGTTGAAAAAAAATGTCAAAAACAAAACCCCTTAGATTTTATTTTGTTGAACTCATTTTTTGCTCATTTGAGCTAAAGCTCAAGCGAGCTTTTCTGATCACCCGATTCCCATCGTCCGTCTGTATATTTTTGACATTTTCAACTTCGTTTAAATAACATAATCTCATCAAGTGGTTTTACCATGGCGGTCCGCCATGGTTAAATTATTTGTGCCATGGTTAAACGATCGGCGCCATTGTTAAAATGGGCATCCGCCACGAGTAAATTTTATTGCATTTCAGTCCTGAAACCTACTTTTTAATGACTTGAGTAGTAAATTGTGTTTATACTACGACTGCCATGCACCTCGCATGCCTCGAGAGAAAGGTGGGTCGTGCTAAAATAAACACTGTTGTTTATCGGCGACTATGCTTTGAATCGTGACAATAGATACTCGGCGTCAATCAGCTAATGGTCGATATTTTGAGAGTTAATTTTCATGTAGGACCGATTATCCTGTACATAAAATTATGTAAATAATTCTGGGGACTTCACTATGATCACTGCATGATAAATAGATAACGGGTTTATAAAAGATGACAATTACGAGTATGATAATCGTCAATTCAGAGCTGCCAACCCTTACGATTTTGGCGTAAGGCGTACGAAATCAGCGTCTAAAATACGCCTTACGATTTCACTCTATATTCTTCCGATTTCAGTTTTTCTCCTTCAAAGTTTAAAATATCGGTATTTTCATAGCCGGCAGTCCATAGTTTCTACTATTATAATATATTTATAATTCTGACAATGCTTGCTTGTATCTTCGTTTCAGTTTTAAAGGCCGATCACATTCATGTCAAATGTTTTAAAGTAAACAAAATGGAAACATGCCTCAGATTGCATGTCCATTTACAAAACATCTTCAGCGGCAGGGGGCCTAGGTGGTCCCTAGACCCCGCCTTACTATTTGTCATTTCCGAATGTTGGCAGCTCTGCGTCATGCATGCGATTCAAGTTTCTGTGCCAGAAAAAAAATCTTACAAAATTTCATATTCCTTTTATCAATTATATAGTCAATTTCCCATGGTCTTTTTTTTAAAAGTTTTATCTATATTATCTTTCTGATAAAATGTACAAGTGTCAATCGTCGTCTTAGTATTAGAGTTACTTCCCGTTTTTATGAAACGTCGTGTGGCGCTATTTTTAGCACTGGGACACGTGGAGAAGTAAACAAAGGAGTAAACTCGGTGAATAATTATGCAATATCTAGAAAAATAAAACATTTAGAAAAAGGGACACTGGTCCAAATGTACGTTTGTATCTGTCTGTCTATCTGTATTCCAATCTCTATCTGGAGTTATCGTTCCTGTTATACATGTACCACTGTCAACGTGTAAAAAGTAGTGCGGAAGCGAAAGAAC
>NW_026937810.1:0-8076 GCF_032062105.1 Saccostrea cuccullata | reverse complement strand
TATTATTATTTTTTTTAATTATCAATATTTAAACGTTTCTATTAATTTCTTGAGTTAAGGTAGCTGGGACCTGACCCCAAAAAAACCTGTCAATAGATTTTTTTGAAATTTTCACACGGCGTAAAGGGATGTGTAATGAACACTTAGTCGAAATATGAACATGGCATTGTGGGTAAATTACGGAACCAGGGGGTAATGAGTTACCTCCCCTTTCCAACCACTCCAAAAATTATAATACAAGATAATTATTACCCATAAAAAATTTATTGTGCAATATGCATTCAATATCAAAAATTATTTTTAAACAATATTGATACTATTAACTTATTTTAACAATGGATTGTCTGAACATATATAAATTAAGAGAATAATCCATGTAGAACATTTGAAATTCGACAAATTTGGCCATTTTCATGCACACAAATTTGACACTTTTTAAATTCTAAAAAAAATCTGTCCAATAGAATTTTTATTTTTTATCATTATATGAAAGATCTGTCTAATACTATTCTTCACTCAAAAATCTTGGTCACATTGAGGGCTAATAAAGGTACCAGATGATCCACAACTACCCCCCCCCCTCTTTTGGTTTCCCATTGTAAATGTAAGAATAATGATTAAAGTGGCTTTTCAACAAAAAAAAATGCCCAGCAAATTTGGGAAAACTGAAGAAATAAATCAGAAGTAAAAATCAAATGCTAATAAATGACTAAAGAAAATATTTTTATGAAATTAGAAATAGTATTTATAATACATTGAAGATGTAGAGTAATAACTTGAAGAGTTACCTCCCCTCTCCCTCACAATAAAACATGTAATTAACGTATCGCCAGCTGTCAATCACAACAAAATTTCAACCAATGAAATAATTTCGTTTATTCTGCGCGTTCAGTAAACACTAGCTCCGCCATATGCTCCGACAAACACTCGCGGTGGGCTAAGCAGTCGACAATAAAGAAATTGAATAAATAAGCCAATTATCGTTTAAAGATGCAGTTGGGGAACTTGTAACTCCAACAACAGGTATCCCGAAAGGGAATTATGGATGTTTTGGGACCGCGATGCTTTGGGACGCCGACGTTTCGGGACTTAACACGTTTCGGGACTTCTGAATATTTTGGTCAGGAAATGAAATAAAACTTGTTAATTTGCTGTTTTTTTTAATGTTTATACATGTATACTTTCTTAGTTTGATACAGATACTCCAAAAAATCGTATTTAGCGTAACTTGATGATAAATCTTATGCACAATATCATAGGTGTTCGTGGAAAAAAAATCAGATTTTTTTTATGTTGAAAAAGGGGGTTGGTTGGGATAATCCTGTCTACGAGCACTTGTGCACAGTATAGAGATTTACAGACTGCCTTCGATCTTAATTTTCAAATACACATGTATAACATGCATACATACGCATATGAATATATCTAAGCGTCATCAGTTCATAACACTTCTACATACGTGCATGTTTTACCTTCAAAATACGTACAGACTTTTATTTTAAAAGAGAACTATAAGATTTTTGAGTCAGTAATTTCAAAGTTATCGTGTTTATGATATTGTATATGATATTGTTGACTTGTGCTTGAAAGTTACCATTTCTTTTTCCCAGTTTATATAAAATATGCAGGATTGTGGTTATAAACTTTTATTTTCCGTCATTTTCATTTTTTTAAAAATTAAATCAGATTAATCTATCCAATAAAATGATTCAAAAAATTAACTTTTAATTCCCCCATTACTAGTATATTATTTATTTAGGGAGAACACCATCGTACTTTGGGAAAAAAAAATTAAAATTTATTGATCAGTTAGTGTAGACATTAAACAATGCTTTGTAGTTTTAGCCCCCCACTATCCACAGACACGTAGCAGTATGGGTTTAAAAAAAGGGGGATAGTGGTGGTGTTTGGATTTTGAAGTTCAATAACACCCCCCCCCCCCCCCCTACGAAATAGAATTTTCGTGTTAGGGAAATTACATTTCTTTTTTTTTTTTCCTTTTTTTTTTTTTTTTTTTTTGCTTGTCAGGGTTTTCTAAGGTATATTTTTTTTTACACTTAGCACCCCCCCCCTTTCAATTTGTTCCCGACCCCAAAATTTTTATGATAAAGACATGTGCATTGTCATTACTGGTATCTCAAAAAGGATGCTATATATGATTTAATGAATTATAGTCCGACTGACATAAGGAAGATATGATAAATACAATTAAAATTGTAATATATACGAGGGTTGTCCCAAAAAAGGAAACATTGTATATTAGATTTGTATGATATATCTGACTACAATTATTCTAAATCTTCACCATGTACCTACTGCTATCTAGAACGTGTGCACATTTTCACCTGAATTTAAAGTAAAAAGAAAGATTTTTCCATAAAAAATAAATCAACTTACAGCTTAACTGTTACAAATGAGCTGCTTCTGTTTTTTCCAAAGTCAAATTTCCGGGGAGATTTATGGGGAAAACCATTTGATTCTGGAAGGGAGGGTTTGCAATTTTTTCCAGTTAGATTATATGAATTTTTATGTGGTGAAGGACGGATTATTTATTTCCAATGGCAGATTATTTATTCTCCTCTTCATTGAAAAAATCAAACAAGCAAAAAAAAAAGGAAAGAAAACGCTGTTGACAACCCTAATTTGTGTGTGTGTGGGGGGGGGGGGGGGGGAAATTATTTATTTCCTTCCAGTAGAGGAATTTTTTATTTCCAAAATATCTGCCAGACCACCCCCCCCCCTTTAGAATCAAATGATCGTCCCCTTATAGATGCCTCTGTAATTTGCTATTTTCCTTCGTCGACATCATTGTTTACAGTATGAGGGAACTCGGACTTTCTCATGTTCTAGAAAGGGATAATACGAATGTTTTAGGTGAATGAATATATAAACCCTTTGTTAAAACATTTGCCTTTTGTTTTTTTCTCAAAGTGGGTTGTATGGCAAATATTTTACAGCAAAATCATCAGGAACTTCTTACAAAATCTATCGGCGTTGACTTCCTCGCCATGTTGATGATGTCGGAGCACCATTGGAGTTATCTCCCATAGCGCGATGGGCGGAGTCTGGCGATACGTTAATTAAACCATATTGAAATAATCCATAAAAAATTCCTAAACAAAATTAAAATATGAATTTATATTTCAACAATAAATCTTAAAAAAATATAAATTAGAAAAAAAAACACATTTAAAAATTCTTAAATATGATCCCTTTTGATTAATTTCATGCAAACAAATTCTATATTTTTATAATTTTAAAAAATATATTGTATGACAAAAAGTCCAGTACTATTTCTCACTCAGAAATCCCAGCTGCATTAAGAGGTAATTAACTATTAAGTTACAGAATGGTCTAACACCCCCCCCCTTTTTATGCATCTGATATTGTTTTCATTGCAATGTCAAAAACCCCCTAATTATTAACATGTCAAATGCATTCTACTGTGTCCGAAAATACATTTTGGTCATACAGAATAAAGAAATCCATCTGACATAGCACTGCAAAATTCACAAATTTCTATTTCATAGAATAAGAATATCATTGAATAAATATGATCATACTCCCTCAAATTATCAAAAGTCATTTTATTCCATGAACAGGTGGGATAATAACATTTAAAGGCCATTCCAAGTCTTTTTTCTGTTTGGCATCCAATTGCACCTTGGTTTTTGACACCTACATGTATCAGAAAATCAAACGAAATCAGAAGCCCTACACTTATTATTTTTTTTGAAATCTTTTGAGTTCTGTCAATTTCTAAAATATTACAATAAATATGTCATAGATGGTGTACTTTAGGCATTTATTATTTTGATTTTGCTAAAGAATAAATATTTTGAAAAGCAATTATGAAATAAAATCCTCAGATTTACACTATTATTATAACTATAGACATGATACAAGAAATTTTGTGTTTTATTTTTTGGTTCATATTTCTTTTTTACAAATAGGTACATGTAGTTAGGTTTTTGATTGAAGGTTGGATGGTAAACAGAAAAAAAAACTTAAAATGGGCTTTGTCTAAAACCGTCCTTGACCTGAGACATAAATTACATAAACTATACCTAAAAATTAAAAACAAAATGACAATGCTGCACTGGGACATAACACCTGATGCAGGACATTTTATATAAAAAGTTCAAAAAAAAAAATTCTACAT
This sequence comes from Saccostrea cuccullata, assembly GCF_032062105.1. Classification (NCBI taxonomy): domain Eukaryota; kingdom Metazoa; phylum Mollusca; class Bivalvia; order Ostreida; family Ostreidae; genus Saccostrea; species Saccostrea cuccullata. The sequence goes on along the minus strand of NW_026937810.1, from coordinate 3,914 downwards.
GAATATCTGGAGCAGCTTATTAACAAGCCTGAAAAACACTCACAGTGTAGATTATGCATGATAATAGAAATATCTGTTGATTGGCCTATTACTAAACCCAATCACAATTTAAATTTAAAATTTTTTAAAAAAGAATAATCTACACTTACAGTAGTGTAATACTGCACCTACATATACAAAACATAACATAGTGCATTAAACATGAAAGGGTGCATGTGGAGTGATCTATTACCACACCAGACATAAAACAGGGTAGATTAAATATGAAAAATAAAAAAAAAAAATCTATATGTGGAGTGATTAGTTTCCACTTTAAATGCAACACTCAATAAAGAGATACATGTACCCGGTAAAAAGCTGACAAAGAAAAGTAGTCTATTGACTATGTTAGTTTATTTTCAACAAGCGATTCTTGTCCTGCTCTTTTTTGGAAGGGATGGAAAGTCATTCTGCCGTCGAGCTGCAGTAGTTGAATCATCATCAGCATGAATGGTCTGGACTTCACATTCACGTATCTTGTACTCTGTACTGATGAATCTACCTGTAATTTATAAAATTTAACAAATACAATATTATCTGCAGTTGCTAAAAATATATTTCCCACAATGTCTATATCCTATAAAAGAATTTCAGTGAAAAACATGTACATGTAACAGGAAAAGAGAAAATGTATGGATGGACGGGGAGTCAAACCTGAGACCCCTGCATCACAAGTCGTGCTATATCGACTGAGCTACCCTGGACAATATATATCCATGGCCCAAACCATTACATACATACATGTATATATAACTTGCAAAAGTTTACACCTCATACTGTGATACAGGTAAATTGCCAATTTTCTACACCTATTATTTTCCCCCAAAACGAAGTTGGGGAACATATTGTTTTTACTCTGTTTCTTATTATTATTTTTCTTCTTCCTGGGTACTTATTTGTCCACGAATGATCTTGTAAACTGTTCATCTGATGTAAGTAAAATCTTTTTAGGGAAGTAGACATGTTATGTAGATTTGCGGAATCAAGGTCTTTTTGGGCCCAATGTTTGCAAGAGCGCGCACGTCAACATGTAAAATGACCAATATAATTGATATAGCCTAACTTTTTATTTTCTGATGAAATGTGTTGAAACTCAGAACATAAGAATATATTAGTATTCTAGACAATATTACATGGTCAAATTATCATGAAATAGCGCATGCACGTGTGCTTCACTCTGATTGGCAAAAAAAAATCTCAATATCTTATTCGTTTTTTGACGAAATACTTTGAAATCTAAAACATGGTAATGCATTAAGATATCCTACGATATGATCAAAATAGTTTTCATGAAATACGCGCATGCACATGCGCTGCAATCTGATTGGCTAAACTTTAAATGCCTATAATTCCCTTGGTTTTACCAAACAGGATGGGATTTAGAACATAGATAGTCTTAAAGGGCCCCCACAAAAAGGGTTTTGGTCATCATGCACATTATGCACGGCGTGCATGTGTAATACGTATAATTAAAACGCACTTGATTTAGCGTATTTTCAAAACTTTTTGATTAAATGCCTTGATATAAAGTATATTAAAATAAATTAATAATGTAGATACAATGATATGGTCATTTTCATATGCATGCAAGTGTACGCACATGCAATGAAAAGATTTGCTATATACTTGGTATACTTTAGGAAAAACATTGTTTAAGTTTAAGATGCATAGGGTTTAGTTTATTTAATGAAGCTTAGAGGGAATGAGGCACCAAAATGAAGTTGTGGAGCGTTTGGGGAACATCTGTAACGGTTCCCGTTACAATTAGCACTAGTTAAATTTGGCATAGCAAAATTTAAATGATGACTTTAAACCCTTATCACTATTATGCTGACAGCAAGATCCCTGGTCCGCTATCCAGCATCAAAAATGCAATTCAACTGGTCCTGTTTAGCATTCTTCATCTCTAGCTATCCAACAACACTCTTTGGCCGGTTCCACAATTAACAGAGGTCAACATTTTTATTTTGTCAAAAAGCGAAACCAAATAGGTGAAGTGTTACGTTACATGTACAGGTGCTAGACCATATACTACATGTATGGGTTGGTGGTCCATACCAGAAAGTACCATCTTGGTGGCTGAAAAAAAAAAAGATCAAATAAATATACATATTATATTACAAATCCAAAATTTTTAATTATTATTGGCAAATCACTTTTTAATCAGAAAATCTAACATTATTAAATTAAAATGCCCCACTGCCTGGCCAATATTCTAACTATACAGCAGCAGTAATATAAAGATTTGTCAATTTCATCAGACCAGCAAACAACATGTAAACAGTTTCAATGTTTACCACACTGAAAAGTTACTACCAGTGAAGAAAAACAAAAATAAACTTCCCGGGTTCACACTAAAAGGGAGCCCGCTGGGCCCCCGACAACTGACTATTGAGTTTGGACTACTAAACCTGCCTTTAAAATTGCCCCGCAGGGCCCAGCGCTAAGGGGAAAATTTTTCCAAACACTCACTCAGAGCAACAAAAATAATTATAATTCACACAAAATGTACCTGATTATTGATAAATTAATTTAATTTTCAAACATATTTTTTCCTTAAAATTATTTTTGGAAGTCAAAATGTAAACTTTAAAGGTGATTCAAATACCCTAAATGATTATAAATGTGGAATTTTTCAATAAAAAAGTCTTAGGTACAATCTGACAAAAATTAGGTCCCCAGTGATCTTGGAAATAAAAATAAATTATCTGTCCTTCACTGCAAATAAATAATTTGACATCCATAAAACCCCCCCCCCCCCCCCCCCCCCCCCCCATCAAATGAATGACAGTTCCTTTATTACATTTCTAATTTATAATACTAGGGTGAAGTTTAATGTTGAATTAAAATACGCCTATTATTATGAAAGTATGTAATGTAAATATCTACAGATCTATATGACTTACCGAAATTTTAGTTGATATCAACAGTGATCATAAGCCTCTTATGTATTCCTTTCGGGGCCGGGATTTCCCGTGGAAAGTGTCGGTAAATCCATAAATAGTACAGTACTATTAGTCCCAGGCCTATTGTATTGATAAATAAAGTACCGAGTCACCATCGCTTTCAAAGTTTTTGCCTTTATCACTGTGACTGAGAGCATATAAACTGATTTGTCAAGTTCCTCATCTCAACAAATCTTCGTACCTCTTTCGATTTCATCCATTGTCATATCATGATTGAGATTCAAACTAGCTGCGTCGTCTGCTTTGGAGTCGATCGTTTGCGATACACAGATATTTTAGTTCATAAAAAGGTTTCATTGTTTTCTGTTTCTAGATGTTATATTCTCTCATTCGCTCTAATTTACTTGATCTACCTTTACAGCCGAGCTTTTCTATAACGTTTTCCGTGTACTTTTCTCGGAGCACATTGTTTACTACATTTCTGCAGTCCGCCATATTGAACTATGCGCATTTCCGGAATAAGCCAACCGAAAAATTCTTAATTTAGAAATTCCCTCAAGTCACGTGATCGCTATCCGTAGCTACGTTAAATTACATTTCAGAATACCAATTCCGAAACCAGTGTTCTTAAAATTTACCTTATCTCTCCTATTATGAAGTCGTAACGTATCACGTGTATTCTGTTTTCTTTATTGCCCCTCTGATTTGGAAAAAATGACGAATTTATGGCGGAACAAGGCATTTACTAGCCAGCTTATTGCATCATTTTTAAAAAAAATAGAAAAACAACACTATTCAATTTAATATATAAGTTCATAACACAATACAAAACAGGAGCAGAGCAAACACAGACCTACGAAGCCTCAAAGCTCAAAGGTCAAGGTCAAAGGGTAAAAGTTCTTGGTATCCAATAAAAAGTCTTCTCACAAGAATTACATATTTGAAGTAGGAAAGCCCTAGTTCTTACCA
>NW_026937809.1:0-8204 GCF_032062105.1 Saccostrea cuccullata | reverse complement strand
ATGAAAATTTATTTGATATTTTCTACATGAGAAGAAGAGGTCTCTCGTAAGGACTTCAGCATTAAGATATATCAACGACGTTCCATCTATAAACAATTTTTATGGAGAGGACTTATAGACACAGCGCCTGCTGTTCAATCCGTTTGTTATTATATTCATTCATAAACAATATTTATTTTCATTTCTACTTTAATTCGAAATATTCCTTTTAACTCGAGATAAAAGATCCCACAAAGATTGAAACGTGTTTTCTCATATTAATTTATATTTGGATATTTTACAACTAAAAGAACTTTAAGATAACTTGACTACCAAGCTTTATGATAAAGCTGATAACTTAATCATTGCTGTAGGCATATACCCTCATTAATGAGGCAAAATTTCAATAATTGGCTGCACGTGGAGTATATGTTTCTTAGTTGATTCGATATGCAAAGGCATACTTTACGCAGCAACAATATCTGATATGAACGAGGAAAGCTACTGCCAATTTGAAGATGTAAGGATATCAACACAGTCTCGTTGAAAGTCAACATTTTGCAGATTTTATGATCCATACAATTACCTTGTCAACAAATACATTTTATTACACTCTTAAAAATGTTTTACTTAGTAGTCATTTTTTACTTGAAATAACAAAGATAAGTAATAGATAATTACTAAGCATTTACTTAAAATTTTAAATCAATTACTGAAATATATGTCAATTACTAGATTCAAATGTTTTACTTGATTTTTGTATTTTAAAGAATTGTTTTACTTACACACTAAAAAGTTTTACTTAGTAATTTATATTTACTTAAATTTGTGTATATAAGTAATAACATTACTTGGTCTTTACTTACATTTTACCACTATTTACTATATAATTAATATTTTAATGCCCCCGTAAACGAAGTTTCGGGCGTATATAGTTTTTGTCGTGTCCGTCTGTCTGTATAGCTGTCTAGCTGTCTCTCTGTTTGTCTGTTTATCCACAGAAACTTTAACCTTGTCCATAACTTTTGATTTAGCGGAGCTATGACTTTCATTTTTCACACGTGTATTCCTTGTGACAAGACCTTTCTTTGAGTATCACCAAATTTGACCTTGACCTCGAAGTTTGACTCACTTATACACAAAAATCCAAACTTATTCTTTATCCAAATCTTTTGAACAGTAAATACCAGGACATGTATACTTCACATATATTTTTTGTTGAAAAAACTTTCATTGAATACCAACAACTATGAAATTTTGACCTTGACCTTGGAGATGTCCATCCTTGTGAAAAAAAACTTTTACCTTGACCATAACGTTTGATCGGTAAGGAATAGTGCTTTCATACTTACATATATGTAATCATTTTGAGAAGACCATTCATAGGATACCAAGAACTTTGACCCTTTGACCTTGACCTTTAAAAAGCAAACCTTGACTGTAACTTTAAAAGGATTAGGGTTAGTGCATTCATACTTTACATAGTTCATCCTTGTGACAAGACCTTTCTTTGGGTACCACCAAATCTGTCCCTTTGTCTTTGACCTTGGCGTTTGACCTACATTTCAAAATTGGTAACCTTGACCATAACTTCTGAAGGGTTAAAGGCAAGTGTTTCCATATTTCACATATGTATTTTTTTTTGGCAAGACCTTTCATTAGATACCTATAACCTTGACCTTTTGACCTTGGAGATATCAAGAAATCCCAATAATTTAAATTTGTATATAAGAAAAGTTTAACCTTTGAAATGTTGCCATACAGGGGCATAGGTGTTTCACAAACACATCTTGTTTGAATTGTATTTAATTGATTTACTTAAAACAAAAATTTATTTACTAAATCTAGGAGAATTCAGATCAGTAATTACTTAAATATGGTAGTCTAATCACTAATTGTCTGTGAGGAGGAGTTATCTTTCTTCTAAATATTCCTTCATGTGAAAAAAAAGTCACACTAATAAAAATGCGATATTAAGTACTTGAAATGTTTAACCATTTTTAAAATGGTCCTTAAAAAGATACAACTTATTCAATTTTTAAGGCTTTCGAAGTTGGAATCAAATGTTTTATTGTTATATATAATAAAACAATTACAAAGAAATTGGCAAAAGAAATAGAAAGTATAATTGTTTCCATCATGAGTAGATTTCTTCTATTAAACTATTCAGAGGGCCCAATTAGGGAACTCTGATAAAGAAATCTGTGAGTAGTAGTCACATGTCAGAGGGTCGGTACCTTGCATTGTTTCTGGTAAATAATGTCGATTTTAGTAAATATGATAAGTATTTCATTTACTTAGTATTCTTTTGAGTAATAATATTCTAGATTTTAATTAATTTCAGAATTACATTTACTTAGTAATAATTCATAAAATTTAGTAAATAGAAAGCATATTATCTCTAAATTAAGTAATAATAATTGAACAAAAATGAGTAGTTCATTTACTAACTTTAAGTAATATAATTCCTATAATTTAAGTAATTCTATTGATACTTAGTAAATCATTTTATAAGTAAATGAATTCATCCTTATTACTAATTATGTTTACAATTACTAACCATGATAGTCATTTACTTGCTATTCTGACTAAATGGATTACTAATAATTACTAGTTTTTCTTAATCTAATATCTTATTTTAAAAACAACAAGTAAAACTTTTTTTAGAGTGTATTAAGTCAAATCTTGATTTATGTTTTTCCACATGAGTTCGCGTACCTATTAATTTTACCGAAATTTCGAATTAATTTAAAAAACGTAATACCTATAAAAAAAAAAAGATTACGTATTTTTTTAAAATTGGTAGACATGCAAACTCCTGTGGTTTTTCATATAATTGTTTTAGCCCTTCTTTTTGCACTTTCATTGTCTACAGATTTTATCCCGTTTACTTGATCATTACAAGGAGCACTCGACGGATAAGACCAGTCAACATAGGATGTTTACTCCTCCATGGCACCTGATCTTACTTATTTTTTTCTGAGGTCTATGATTTCTATGCTCCTTATATGTATTATTTTCAATGGATTTTTCAGAATGATTAATGTTCGTTATTTTCATATTTTCATTCAAGTAAACTTTAACCTTATCTTATTCAAATATATCATTGACTAGAATACTGAGATAGTTGAAATATTTTTCGTGAAATATATCGTCTCTATAGAGGACCAAAAAGGAATTGTTTCTCTTATCACCTATATGATCACCTATTATATGCCTATTCCTATAAAATTATTATTAGCAATTCTTTTCAAAGATTACCTATGCCCATTCTTATAAAATTATTATATATATCAGCAATTCTTTTCAAAGACCATCTCTGCTCATTCAAATAAGATTATTATCAGCAATAAAGCATAATTTATTTCTCCATAGATTGAATTAAGAATGCTGGTGATTATGTTTCGATTACTAGTATTTCTTCGACCTGCGTGTTTTCGAATCCATGTTCGACCCTAGTGGTCCGAAGCAATTAATTAACACTTTTAACATTTATTTTTTTTCTACATGGTATTTATTTATACCGACTATGTATATTTTAATCATTCAAATTTCGTCAATTGTTATGTTTATTAATCATCTACCATTCAATTTTGAGAAACGAACCATAAGAAGTATTTGATTTTTTTATATACTGATCAAGTATAAATCATAACTTAATCAAATTTACCAACATTTTTGCTCCGCAATAATAGATAAAATCATAAGGAAAACACCTTTACTTATTGACTGGATGTTGACTTTACACAGAAAAGCAACGTCATTAAGACACGTACATCTCTAAAGCCAGACAGTATAGAGCTACCGAACATCCTTTGTTTACCATATAGTGTGTACCCCTGTACCCAGGTACTGACCTGTAGGGATATTTAAACCTATCACAGGAGGTTCAGGAAGTCGAAACCACTCGGGTCTTTACCATGCGGGTCTGACACGGAATCGGAATGTAATCACATGGCACCTTATTGACTATAAGCGTGAGACAAATGGAAAAGTTTAAATCAACAAAAATTAGATGGTAAGGTTATAGCAATAAGGGCAAAAGGAAATTGATCACAGTTAAAGGCACACACAACGTAGTTATGATCTTTAATTTGTTATTCCTTGTATAATTATTTTTAAAAAACCTAATAACTTAAAATACCTTACTGTGATTTTATGGTGCCTGGTAATACGTAATACTGTGCACCTCATTTCCTCTAATTCACATTTCTAGGAATGAAAAAATAAAGAATAAAAACGAAATTACGCTGTCTTCGATCTCAAAAGTGCATTAAACAATTCATATCAGGAGCAGAGCAAATACAGACCTCTAAAACAACAGAGGTGGGATCAAGCGCCATAGAGGACTGAACATTCTTTGCTTACTGGTCACATCCGCCATGTGTTCCTTGTCATGATTGGAAAATAATGGAAATGTGTAGACAATTCAGTGTGAAAAAATGCCCTAACATTTAGTATGAACAACAGTCAGTCAGCGTTTGACTTAGTGATAAATTGTATTTAGTTTTATTTAGTTACAGGGTCATTGTATCGACCCTAGAACTTACGAAATGATTACTCAGAGGGAAAGGTATTTTGTATATTTTGTGTACATGTACTTTGGGTATGTCTTAAAATATAATAAACTGAAAATACATCTGATAGAATCGTACGTTTGAAAAAAAGTTTGAACAGAAGTGGAAATTGTATAAATATGAATAATCGTTTGCAAAATCACATGCAGTTGGAACATCTATTAAATAGAATCAACACGAATACATCATAGTTGTGTTTTAATTGACAGTCTGAAATTAATTTGACGATAATGTATTCAAATTTATTGTAAAATAACTGGGCTATTCAAATTCAAGAAGGTACATTATTTTTGTAAATTAAAAACATAGTATAAATTTAAAACAAAAATAATGGCATTTTATATTATATGTTTAGATTTAGAAGTATCTGAGATAGGAACATATATCAAAAGGTACTCATCAACTCAAGCATTGAATACAAACAAATTCTCCATTTCTTCATCTAATAGTGTCTTGAGGTTATCCAATGAATGAGTTCAAATCATATAATATGATGCACCAGGTTGACATTTTATGTACTAGTACCAGGCCTCTGGATATAAATTAACATAACTTAAGAATGATGGAAGACCATATTTCCTTTCAAGTGACAGTAATATTTAAAATTTATTTCTTACTCTCGTTGCAGTTTTTATTTCCATATACCTTTGTATTCATATGTTTTACACACAGTTGGTATTATTTGTTTGACTTCATTTTTTATTCAATATACATTTTATTTTCATGTGCGCTTTCGTTTCGCGGTATCTTAACAGAACTACTTTATTAATGGATAAATTCTGAAGAAAATAATACGACATTCTCAAAGGCCCGACTGAACACTGCAATCTGTGACCAGAGCAGAGCAACATGAGGATAGTCATCATTTTTCTCTGTGTGTAGAAAATATCTAGAAGCTAGAGGTTTAATGTTGAATTATTTACTTGTAGTCAAAAATGTAAAAATGTTAAATGTACATACTCTACTTTGGGGAGATGAATCATTATCTTTGCAAGAAAATGAAAGAATATTTGGTACTGTTCAAAAATTTATTCAGGATACTGGTCGTTTCAATTAACAACTTTTTGCATTTACTACCTCTTTGAAACTATTTTTATTCTGGTCATTGTCGTCTTTATAATAAACAGAATATTGATTGATATATTTGGCAATAATAGCTATCGGTTTTTTTCTTCTATGTTCATGCATATTATTGTAAAACTGTAAAACTTTGTAAATATTGTATGGCTATTGAGATTTTATGTATGGGAGAGGACTATCTAAGTTTTTGGAACTTGTGTCCAATTTGACAAGTTGTCAATAAAATATGTTCAAAACAACATGAACCCCTAAAACATCAGAAGTGGGATCAGGTACCATGGAGAAGGGATCATCTCATGTTGACTTGTCACACCTACCACAAGTTACTCGTCATGATAATCAGGTAAACGGAGAAATCCGTATCTAATTCAGTATGAAAGTTGTGGCTTAACAATTTGTATAAAAAATTCTGTAGAAGGTCATAGTATCGAAAATAAATTGTGAAAAAAAAGACTTAAACGAGACATTTCATAACCATTTATCTTGGCATATATTAAACTCTTTCCAATACCCCATTCATACGACGGAAATTTGCTTATGTGTGCAAATATACATATGAGTAAATCTACACACGGAAGTAAAAGTTAATTTGCTATGCGTTCAGACGAGATTTATGTGCTGTAATTAAATTCTCATATTATTATATAAAATAAAGAGATGAACAGAATTAGCATTGTGAATTTTTATTTAAAAAGGGGATATTTTCCTTTTATTTGGATATAAGACTAAATATCCTCAAAGGTACTAGGACAAAATCCGATCCACTGATCTACTGGTACAAAAAAACGAACTTAATAATTTAAGGACAAAGAATGGCATTAGAATTTTCACACTTATAAAAACCATTGTTTAATGTTTTGGTCCTGATGCTAAAGACTGTTGAAGAGCGTTTGGTGTAAAGAAAGAGGTGGCTGTTGCCATCTAGCGGTTGGCGTCTTCAGCAGAAACAAGACGATTGGAGTCTTTTTGTTATTGAGAAATTTAGAGTACATGTACATCAAGTTTGAGAGACCATAATGAAAAATCTGCTTGATGTTATTGTAATTTCCAGGAGAAAGAAAATGGTGAAGAAACCGAACAGTGATCGATCTCAAAAATCTTTAAACAATACAAATATGTGAAGAAGAAATAAACACGAACCCCTGGAAATTCATGGTGGGATTTCTATTGAGCACCAACAGGTGCCATTGAGGATACTTACGAATGCTTATTTTAAACGAGGTTGTTGAAATTCCTGTAACATCAGCTTATATGTCAGTAGCTTGCCCTGGTTGAAAAACAGAGAAAGCTAGAAGAAAGTCATAAAGAGCTAATCTGTAATGAGACAAGTGCGATTGATGGAATTTACATGTATATTCCTATCAAAGCTCCATGGAGACTACTTGAAAAGTAAGGGGACTACTAACTGATCCTGCAGGACGCATGTTCTCGACCACATTTATATCTTTAGAGACAAATATGAATTTGCCAGAAACGGTGCAAGATGCCCACATTTTCGAATATTCGAAAATTTATCTCAGAAGAGAAAACGGCTTCTTGTTTTCAGAGTTGAAAAATACCATTTGTAGAAAGTACTATGCTAGTACAATCCAGCGTAACCTTGAACAACTTGACTTTTGAAGCCATGCACCAACAGATCTACCCTTAAAAAATCCAATTTACTTTCAACTTTCGTTGAGGTAGTGCAAGGATAACCATTAAAATCCACGTTTTTTTTTAGCTTTGATTTCTAGCCGCCATGTTTACTGACTGGTATTGTACATGCCCCAAATCATACACAACCGATACAACCCTCAAAATGGATATTTATACTATAAACAAAACGAAATACACACATAAGTAAATTTATGGATAACTGCTAGGGTGGTGCTCAGTTTGACACGAGAAAACACAACTAATAGTTGAGGAATTGGAATGGTCATTTATTTAACAAATAAATGACAAAGTATTATGCAAATAAAACATATAAAACAGTAAAAATACAACAAACTAAAAGCACAATACCATAATTCAATAGAGGGAGTTGTGGCTTGTTAAACATTCCAAAAATGCCACATCCCTAAAAATAGAATGTAAAAAAAAAAGTCATACACATAGTATTTAGACTAGAATAAATCAAAGTTATGAGACAAGATAATTTGGCAAATTGTATATACAAAAAGTGTCAAAGATGGGGTATCTTCCGCCACCTATCAAACTTGTGGCTTCTACAGACTGCGTGTTCATACGACAAAATTTACTCACATGAACTAATAATTTGCGACAACACGTATGCAAAAGTTAATTTGCACCTAGTCCTGACCAGGTGTAAATTTACTCAACTGTGCAGACTTTGCATGTTAGCAAATCATGTCGTGTGAATGGGGTATTAAACATAATTAAATGGAGTTGTAGTAGAAACAGTATGTATGTGATGATAATATATTGCCTGCAATGTTGAAAATACAACAATTGAAGTCATCATGTTTTACATAAAATCTGGGCTTTCTCTTATACAACATGCGTAACTGAAACAGATGTGTAAAATTCCTAAGGTGTTTTTTACTTCAAGTTCAATTGGAAATATAA
>NW_026937808.1:75000-80994 GCF_032062105.1 Saccostrea cuccullata | reverse complement strand
CATCTCTAAAAGTTTGACAAAAATCCATTGAACCGTCACTGAGATACTGGTGTAGGAAAAAATATCACTAGTCCCCTTTTTGTCCCTTAATACGTAATATATGACGTCAGCAGTATAATATATAGTTGAAGATTTTTAAGAGAAACATTTTTCTTTCTATAAATAATCACAAAATATCGATCGTTTAAGAGTTATACAACAAATTGTTCGGGGTCCTTTTTATTCCTAATTTGATGAGTCAGCACTATTTGATTGACATCAGTTGAAAGTACTTGACATTTTGCAAAAATATTGTTCAGTATCTTTTAACAAAATGACTATACTTTTAAAGATATGATACAAAATGTCTCGAAAATTCACTCTTGATTTGTTTCCTAACTTTCAACCCTTGGCAGTTTCCATACTACACATTTTCCGAAAAATTGGAAACCTTGTTGCAACATGGGAACATGTCCTCTATTATCACAGAAAATTTCAGTGCTCTAGCTTTAACCGTTTTTGAGTTCTATCGCAGACAAAGAGGTCCTCAAAATTTTGATTTAAGGGCAATAACTCTCGACCGGAAGTGATTTTCAAAAAAATGAAAAAAACGTATAAGGCTTAGATAAAGATACACCTTTCCTGAAATTTTCAAGTAAATCGGTCGAGCCATCTCCGAGAAATCTTCTGCACAAAAATTGTAAAGAAAAAAAAGGAAGAATAATAATAATAAAAGTGAAAAAGAAACAATAGAATAATAGAAGGGTCTTCCGCTGAGACGGAAGACCCTAATAATAAAAGTGAAAAAGAAACCTAAGAATAACAAGAAGGTCTTCCGCTGAAGACGGAAGACCTTAATAATAATAATAAGAAACAGAGTAAAAACAATATGTTCCCCAACTTCGTTTGGGGAACATAATAAGAAACAGAGTAAAAACAATATGTTCCCCAACTTCGTTTGGGGAACATAATAACTAGTGCTAATTGTAACGGGGACCGTTACAGATGTTCCCCAAACGCTCCCCATGTCACTTATCGTGCCTTATTCCTCTAAGACCTTTTATAAATATGCTAAGTATCCCAAGATTTCATTTAAGAATATAAAAGTTACAATGATATCAACTATCAACGATATATTGTTTAACGTTTTGCATGCGCGCACACGTACATGTACATGCATATGCAAGATGATTATCGCATGTTGATTAAGCGATTAACATATCTTTCTATCCCGCGAATCAAAGAAAAAAATACATACATAAATTTACCATTTCTAAAGCATATGTCATATTTTCAATATATCGATTCACATTTTATTTCTCTACTTATTTTAACCTCGGGCTCAAAGTTGGTTTTATTCTGACGATAAGGCAGTGTTAAAGTCGACTAAGGGTATCACCCCTATAGCTAACCAATCAAAATGAACTTATTCAATAGTAGTTCCATACATGGAAAAGGGATTTTCCTTTCTGTTCAGAATTTTTTTAATATTTCCTCTCAGGACATTTTGACAACTCTGATACCTGTGCCTGGTAAATTTTATATACTTTGTAAATAAATATATAAAGGTTTTTTGACCGGAACTATTCATTTTTTCCATTGCATAGGGGGCTACTCTCTGGGTTTTACAAGAGATGTTTAAAAAGACATTCGTGTCAGCTAATGTGACCTATATTGTTTAACACCTTCTTATTAATATTTTTTTTCATGAATGCAAATATCTGATTATTTTACGAAGGAGCGTACATGTATATTGATTTTTTAATATACCGAAAATCGCTATTTCTGGGGATTGCGTAATTCTAAAAAAATTCAAATAAATTTCAAAGGTAAATTAAACAAAGGATGCTTGGTATTAAAATATTATTTCAAATCAGTAGAATCGAATGCTATTAACGACATCTGAATAAGTAGGCTATAAAAGGCTTATATGCCAACTTTGGTCATCTGCACTTTAATTTTAAAGACGACAGGATTTGTAATTTTTTTCTGTATAAATTAATAATTTCTTAATACTTTAAAAACTCAAATGAAATATTTTAATACACTTTCCTCGAGCTCTTTTCTGCAGTTATCCTGGAATTTTATGTGGGTCTGAGGTGTTATTTGAGTTTAACAGTGATTCTGTACGTTGCCATTAATTTGATTTGTTTGTGTGTGTGTGTGTGGGTGGGTGGGGGGGTGTTATTTTTATTCTTAACCTATTTAACGTTGGAGTTGAATCTTGTATCTTATTCCAAGAACTTAAGATTGATTGTGACATTTGGATGAAAGGTCAAGGTCATTAAAAACCACCACCTCTTTAACTTCTAACCTGTCAACCGAAATAAACTCTGAAAGGTGTTTCTAGATATATGTACATGTACTTCATGTTTCTTTTTACCCTTGGGTCAAGGACAAAGGTTAAGGTCGATTTCAAGTTCATAGGTCAAGGTGATTTTGGTAAATAGTTAATATCAACATTTTATTCAGGTTACCAGTGACCTTGACCTAAGTTTCAAGGTCAAGGGTAAAAAGATCTGCATGCTTCAGTATGTTACATGTCTTGACATTTAGAAGTTCTTAATTCTGCATGCACATCAAACACTCAAGTATACTGTCTTTTAATACATTGTGTGCGGTCGCATGTGCATGCACGTCCATGTATTTACTTTTGATAGTAGTATAATGTAGGCAATCATTATATCTATTCATATTTGAAATTTCACCCTGTATTATTGAGAACCAAGAAAGTTGTAGGCATTTAAAGTTTTAGCCAATCAGATTGCAGCACACGTGCATGTGCGTGCGTTCATGATTATTCTTATATATCATGCTGTAGATCTTCATAATGTAAGACTATGTTCAAAATTTCAAAGGATTTTGTCAGAAAACAAAATAGATATTTAGACTTTAAGTTTCAGCCAATCGCAGCGAAGGGCACCTGCATGCGCGTGAGATCTTGCTTTTTTGACCATGTCATCATGTCTATACTACTATTATATCCTTATATTATGAGTTTCAGAGCATTTCATCCAATATTTAAAAATTTACGGCTAAATCTATTATATTGATCATTTCACGTGTTACACGTGCGCGCACCTGCACGCACGTGCGCGCAAAATGACCTTCGTTCCGCACATCTACATAACATACCTAGTGACCCTAAAAAGGTTTCACCTAGATCGGATGAGTAGTTTACGAGAACACTCGCGGACAAAAAAGTTACCGGAGAACAAAGAAAAAATTCAGAAAAAGTAAAAACACTAGAGCCGAGCTCGTTGCAAAGCAACGAGTAGGTCTTCCGCCCGGTTTTGACCAGAAGTGCCGGAAGTGACGTGAACAAAAGAAAGCAATGAGCCAAGTAGACTCTAGTGACTATATAATTTCAATTTTGCATTAAAACCTTCAAAATAAGCTATTTTTTGGCTACTTCCGGTTTGACCGGAAGTGACGTTGACGGACGGAAAGTTTAGATTTAGGTTTCCAGTGACATATGTTGCCCATAAACCTGTCAAGAACAGCAAAAATATGCAATTTTTGACTACTTCCGGTTTGACCGGAAGTGACGTTGCCGGACGTATTTTGACGACTACATTAGATAAAGCTTGACATTTTGAACAACTTTGCTTCTTTGACGTTTTACAAATTCTCAATACTTTTTGAGATATAAAGGAAAAACTTTTGGCCCCTTTTGGCCCTTTATTATAGGGGCCAGCCCCTTATCGTTGATATCTTTCGAAAGATCGTGACATTCTTTACAACTTTTGTTCTATATGTCTTTACAAATTGTTAACATGTAAAAAGATATTGCAGAAAAGATGTCAAAAATTTCTGAGTCCCTGGTAGAACTTTTTTCGAGCCATAGCGAGCGCCGACGTGCGGCACTTCCGGAGAAAGAGAATGGTGTGTGACAAAAGAGCACACCTTGCTCTATCATCGCTGAAAATCTTATGTTTCTGTCTTAAGGCATTTTCGAGAAAAATGATGGACAATGAGACCCCCTGAAAATCACTAATTCGCGGAAATCTCAAAACCGGAAGTGACGTCATCAAAACAAAAAAATTACTTTCAGCTTTGTTTGATGTTCTATCAGTCCTGAAAGTTTCATGAAAATCTATCCAGCCGTTTTCGAGAAATCGCGTGCACAAAATCGGTAAGAAAAAAAAACAATAATAATAATAACTAGATGCGTTCTTGTTGCTAAAGCAACAAGCGGTCTTCCGACCGACTTTTCGTTAGATATATATGCTGCGTCATCCCATGAAATAGGTTTCAGAATGTATTTTTCCCTTTACGTTCATTTACAGCAGTCTCTCAACATATATCATAATTATTACAGATAAACCTAAAAATATCTTTAAATATAGCTTTCAAAAATCGGCAAAATATTTCATACATGTTATAAAAAGTGAGAAAAGTCATTTACAATTGAAAAATGATAGAAACAAAGAAAAAATTTGGGAACGCCCACGGCGGGATTCGAACCCCCGACAGTGGGACAAAGTTTGGTTCGATCATATCTTTTCAATAAATGCACGCATCAAGATTCTGAATACATATTTAGAATTCTCATAAGACACACTACAAACCCTGTAAATCCAAAAGAAAAATATTGAAAAACAAAAAAGTTGAAAAAATGGACTTTTTGAATTCACTTCCGTTTGCGACCGGAAGTGCCGACGACGAAAAATAAAGGTCGTTCCCCATAATGAAGTTCGATGTTCTATCAACTCAGTGAGTTTCACTTTCATATCTTAAGCCGTTCTCGAGAAAAATGCTGGACAAAATGCCTTTAAAAAAAAACAAAAATCCCCAAAAATCGCGAACAAAAATGAATTTCGAAAAAATAAAAAACACGTCTGGAGATATTCTCATGATGCATCATCCCTGTGAAAATCTTTAAAATCCATCCACGCACAGATGAGATATCGCTCTAACTATGAAAAAAAGAATAATAATAATAATAATAATAATAATAAAAAACAGACGAATAACAATAAGGTCTTCCGAAGGAAGTCGGAAGACCTTAATAAAAATAGTGGAAAAGAAACCTAAGAATAACAAGAAGGTCTTCCGCTGAAGACGGAAGACCTTAACTAGAGCAAAGCTCGTTGCAAAGCAACGAGTAGGTCTTCCGTCCTGTTTGACCGGAAGTAGCTTTCATTTTTAACAAAAATGAGAAATAACGCCTAAAAATGGTTTGAATCCTCTAAAGCTTTGTTCATTAATGCAAAAATAAGCAATTTTTGATACTTCCGGTTTAACCGGAAGTGACGACGAAGGACGGAAAATTAATTTTTCTGCTCCCAGAGACATATGTTACCCAAAAACTTGATAAGAACGGCAAAAATACACGTTATTTGACTACTTCCGGTTTGGCCGGAAGTGACGATGCCGGACGTATTTTGACGACTCAAATAGATTAAGCTTGTCATTTTGAACAACTTTGCTTCTTTAAAGTATTACAAATTCTCAATACTTTTCGAGATATTAAGTAAAAACTTTCGGCCCCTCTAGATCCCTTATTTTAGGGGTCAGCCCTTTTTTCGAGGTATCATTTGAAAGATCTTATAATTCTTCACAACTTTTGTTCTATATGTTTTAACAAAATATTTACAAGTAAAACGATATAAAAGAAAAAGTGTAAGAAAATTTTGAAACGCTCAATATGACTTTTTTCAGACCATACCGAGCGTTAACGTGCAGTACTTCCGGTGAAAGTTAACAACACAATGCAAATGTACATTTGTTGCTCTATCTTCCAGACAAGGTTTCATCTTCCTGTGATGAGCGGTTTTTAAGAAGAGCGACGGACAAAATGACCCTTAAAAATCACAAAATTGCAAAAATCTTCGAACCGGAAGTGACGTCATCAAAATGAAAAAAAATGCATAAAGTTCTTTTTATGTTCTATCAGACCTGAAAGTTTCATAAAAATATAACGAGCCGTTTTTGAGAAATCGCGTGCACAAAATCGGGGAGAAAAAAAATAATAAGAAAAACAGTGGAAAAGAAACAAACGAATAACAAGAA
>NW_026937808.1:0-67500 GCF_032062105.1 Saccostrea cuccullata | reverse complement strand
TAGAATCAAGGTTGATGTGATTTTCTTGCACCTAAACTGTTCAAGAAAATAGTAATTCTTTGACGGGCGTATCATGCTGTGGCGCGCCTTTTTATTTAAGATAAAAAATACATACTAAATTAAGATGGGCGATTCTTCTTAGTTGTGGTCACTGTTGGGTGATTCGGTCCATCAACTGTAAGTGTTTCAGGAGTTTCTTGTGAATTTTCCATAGTTAGTGAAAATGTATAAACTCCTTCTTGTTTCAGGAGTTTCTTGTGAATTTTCCATAGTTAGTGAAAATGTATAAACTTCTTCGAAATCTTGCAATCTAAAAGCATTGCTTGGGTCCGTTTCGTCCAGAATATCTGTGAGCATTCGGTGTAGAAGATTACAGCACTTTGCGAATAAACCTTGCTAGTGACCTTGCATTCTTGACACGGGGCAGGACATGTTGGGACAGACTTAATATGTCCTGTTTGCAACATTTTCAACAAGTTAAACCTGTGCATTGTGTTTCCCTGTGTTACTTTAACCACAAAGGTATTTTCAAAGGTATTTGCTCGAATTTTCTTCTTTGACCTTTCAGTGGCATTTTTTCTGGCTAGATATCATTTTTTTAGGGACTTCGCCTCTGTATTTTCTCTGAAGCATCTTAGGCCACCAAAGATACCATTGTCATCATTCCTGAGCTAGGATATCAGCTCGGCGTCAATGTCCTGCCATATTACGGTGGTTAAGGTGGACTTCCTGCTTTGAACATGATGTCATAAGCTCTTTGAGCAGTAAGCCTGGCTAAAATAAAAGGAACACTGATTTACACCTTTAACAATGTATTTCTTTCTCGTGTTTCCTTATTTTCTCACAAACCCGTCCAAAACAGCGTACAAAACACGGTTTATTATATCATGGAAGGTGGAAATAGAAATTAAAATAATGTCCACACTTATATTGTTGAGTTCCTGTGAATTTAAGTAAAAAGTTGTTGTTTCTCTGGCTTGACAAGTGCTGAACCCCCTCGATTATGACACCCTAGACTTCCATTAAGTTCTCGCAACAAGAAATCAAACATTTCTAAATGGAATCTGTAATGAATCTTATATAAACAATACAACCCCAGTCAGGTCCCCCGTGTCTTTGGTGATTAAATCAATACATCCCCAAGTCTAGTGAATGTATCATTTACTGCAAAATAGAATAGAATTTGATGCAATCTTGCATGAATTCCTTTTTCAGAGAATCAGATTTTTCCTTCCACAGATTTTGGAACAAATTATCAATGTCCTTATCACTAAGATTAGGATGACAGGTAACATTCCACTTTATTAAAGGTGGTTATGTGTTTTTTTTTCATTGCAAAATAAATTCCCTCTGGCACAGGCCAAATGGTGTGTTTTCAGTTTTTAGGTCACCTGAGTAAACTCAGGTGACCTATTTCTATCCGTTGTTGTCCGTCGTCGTCCGTCGTGCGTTAACATTTGAACATTTTCAGCTTCTTCTCTGAAACCCATCACACAATTTTAGCACAAAGCATCTATGGGTGAAGGGGAACAAAAAATTCATGATGCTTGCCCCCCTAGGGCCTGGGGCCAAAACCACTAAAATTAATGCAATTAAATATTGTGAATGTACATGAAATAATCAGCTCACAGCTGAATATTCCGTTTAAAATACATGATTTCTTTAAAAATCTTCTTCTCTGCTCCTGGGTATTAAATAAACTAACTAAGTACATAGTTATGATGAGCAAAAGTGCCTCTACCAAAATTATGAATTTTATGGCCCCGGGGTCAGGGGTTCTTGTTTTAGTGGGGGGGGGGGGAGGCTCTAATGATTGTATAGTGAAATGCATGAATTCTTTGAACATCTAATCCTTTGCTCCTGGTTAATATACAATACTTATGATATAATTACATATTTAAGGCCAGGATTTATTTTATTTGCAGTTTTACAAACCCTGTGCTCAAGGTTTTAAATTTTCAGAAAAAAATAAAAAAAAAAAAAAAATCTTTCCGATGTCAAATTTGAGTCGGGATCGAGATTTCAAATTTACGAACTCGTACTTCCGGTTTTCAGATGAAACGGCGGGTAAATAAAGCCAGATGTTCTGAGAAGATAGCTTTGTTTAGTGTAAAATTCTTTGATACGAATGCCATTCAAAACGTTTCACCCGTTCAAAGGACAAATAAAATGCTGAAGACTTTGTTGCACAAGTTAAGGAAGAAATAAACAATAACCTGAAGAAATTTTAAAAAATTCAACTATTAAAAGGCAAGAATATACAAATATAAACAGGAATGTAGTATCATTTGTATCAGCCAGAAAAATTATTTTACACTTAATTGAAAAAATGTTCACCCTACTCCCCAATTCTCCCTGTCGGTTTTATCATAGGAATTATAATTTTAGGCATCAAGTAAATCTAAGAACAATGTCTACACATTTACCTAACAAATATTTAAAAAAAAATTTATTCTAATGTTCATAACTAAACTTGAACATAAAAGAAATGCTTGCCTTAAAATGAAGAAAGGGGCCTCTTTCAAAATAGAAAATTTCAGTGAATTTTATGGCTTTTGGATTAAAGCATGAACCAAATGCAATCGCTGGAAAGTTGTTACATGATACTCAGGTGACCCATAAGGCCCGTGGGCCTCTTGTTCACTGTTCTTGACAAGTCTAAAATTGTTTGAATATTAATTTGTTTTTTTCTTTTTGTGATTGGTCAATATTTGTAGAAATTGTTGAATTAGGAATTTGTTTTTGTGATTTAGTAATGGAGGATGTACATGGTTTCACGTGAAATACTTTTTTGACATAATTTACATTACAGTTACTGGCTGTCTGTGACGGAGACATTAAATTTTCAGCTACATCTGATCCTACTGATTTATCTTTGATATTGCACGCACTACAGATATAAGAACATTTGCATGATTTTTCACCACATTCAGCACAGAGATTGTTTAAAACGCTAAAGGGGTTTGAATTTAAGAGGGTAGTTTGTTTGGCATTTTCTTCTTCGCCGAATTCCTAATACGAACAGTGTTTTGCTTTGTGACCTGGGGAGCGGCAGTTCCAGCAGACTTTTTTAAATCCGTGCCGACAATTCTGGGAGGAATGGCCAGATTCACCATAGTTGAAGCACACATTCATATTACCAGGCATGTTTTGAGTGTCATTTGAATGACGCGTTTTAATTATCCGAACGTGAGTGTCATATGCTTTCAGAAGTGTTGATGTTCCCCTGTCGGATAAATGGATCCCATCCCTCCAGAACAGATCCGAAGATTGGAACATATTTCGAAGTGAGATATAATTCACACTGCAACCCTTGCAGAAATAAATCATGGAGGGTCAGGAGAAGTCTGGATATCCTGGGATTTTCTTGAGATATCTTGACATGTCCTGCTCTCCAAAATATTTGCTCCTGACAATTGTCATATCCTGAGATGTCCTGATATCAGGTTCAGGATTTTATCAGGAAATGTCAGGACTTTATGTTAACGCTTCATCAGAACAGGATCTTCCCAGGATTTTTCAGGACTTTTACAAGAGATCAAGTCCTGACACAAGGAAATATCAGGGCTTTAAATATTTTCTGAACTAAAACAAACTGAATTAAAAAAGTCCTGGTATATCTTGAGATCAAGACTGTTCATTTCAAAGTCCTGGAATATCCTGAAGTCAAGACTCAATAATTCTCTATGTGGTCCCTTCATTACAATTGCCCATGTGTAAAAGTATTAATTCTTTCTGACGATAGCATCACACATGATTGAGGCCAGGCAGGAGTTTCTTTAATTTATTGACCTTCTAACCTTTATTCCATCAATTTGCAAACGTTTTCCTTGACCTAAACAACCTGCTGTGTCCCCCACATTTGCTTAAACTAAGGCAGTATCCAATGAGGAGAGCCAGTCAGAATTTGTGCGCCTCTCAGACCAGTTCAAAATTTCAATGCAAACCGAAATGTTTGTGAGGAACATGAAAGTATTTATACAGTAAAGAAGTGAAATATGCTTTTGGAAATACAATATGTCATCACCATATTGAACTAGATGTCAACATTTAAAAGTTGATTGTGTCTATGTCCATGAGATAGGAAAATATTGAAGATATGAATGACCTAGATGCAGTGAGAGGAAAATTTCAAAGATTTGCTGGTGGTACTAAAGAATGCTAAGAAAAAGGTAAGTGCATGGGCTTAAATGTGTATTTCCATCCCTCATTTCAGATTACTATGTTTATATAGCATAGACAGTATGTTATTAATAAATTAGTACTTAATTTAGATAAAAATACAGTATGTTATCAGTAAATACAATACACATGATACATGTGTAAAAATATGTACATGAATTACATTATGATATCATGTTATTATTGTTTTACATATGTATATATAGTGTTTAATATATGATAAAACATTTTCCTAAACAATTATTGCAAATTCTCTGTAGTTTCCCATACGGAAAAAAGGGCAAACAAACTACTATAACAAACTACTAACAAACCACTATGGTTTGAAAGTAGTTTAATAGTATAGCAAATCACATGCAAATGAGCTAACAAACTATACTCTAACAAACTACTATCAAACCACTCTTAAAAACTGCTATCAAACCACTCTAACAAACTACTATCAAACCACTCTTACTAATTACTATCAAACCACTCTAACAAACTACTAACAAATGACTGGTAACAAATCCGGCCATCAGCAAAACACTGTAGATTTGAATGTTCCTTTACAAATCCACAAGTCTTAATTGAAAACACCTAAAACAATCACATTTTGAAATATTCAACAAGTCTTGTTCAGAGTATTTCAATTCCAGGATTCACAAGTTTAGCCAATGCAAGTGCAACATCCAACATGCTTCCTTTTGTTTAGGAGATGCAATTCCAAGTCAATGTCCATGTACTGAATATCACATATTCTCCTTCATGTCGTGACTACATCTTCTTCGTATTTTCACCAAAAAATGTTCTTCAAGCTGATGATTGACATTTAAATATTTCCCTGCTTCCTCTGGCATGGAAAAAGCTGCAATATTTCCTTGTTTCTGACCTAGCTCATTGCAACTTTGAAAGACATGTATTTTTATTGTCTTATTTTCAAGTATCATTCCCATTAACCAATGCATAACTGATCTAAATTAGTATAGGAATTATAGGTCAATCTGAAAATGAATAAAGAAACCAAAGCTAGTAAAAAGCATACGCATCCACATTCACAGCAGGTTAATTACTTCATGACATGCATTAAATATACCTCTTCTGTATCCAGATCCATTTTTAAATAATGTTAATTGCTGCTGTTTTCCAGTCAGGGATCTTATAGAATGATACTATAACAATTTGAATGTCCCTTCACCAGTTCCTTTGTTTCTAACCTGCATGGTGGTTTGAAAATTGGCGCAAATAGCTATAACACCAGATGTAAAGAGATAAGCTGTTCTTGGAAACTTCAACAATTCTAGATATATCAACCCTAAACACATCTGTAAAGCAATTTCCCATGTGGTTAGATGCAAATGCTATACTAATAAAACACTGTTGCAAGATACCAATTTAAGTCTAACAAACTATAAAGAAATCACAATCACCAGAAATGAAAGACTAACAAACCACTGCAGCTATTTTTAGAAAAAGTGGTTCGTTAGTGGTTCATTAAATGCTATACTATCAAACTACTTTAACAAACGACAAAAATATAGTTTGTTGGTAGTTTGTTGATGGTTTGATAGTAGTTTGTTAAAAATCTTTTCCGTTTGGGTTCTTTAGGAACTATATATATAACCATGGTCATATGTTCATGTATATCATTATAGTACACAGCTCATTGCAGTATTTTATATATAACCTTTATTTCTTTCAGTGTAATTTGCTAATTTAATATTGATGCAAATGATTTTTTTATTGACTGTATGAGATATCTTACCTTCAACTTTTGGAAACAGTCATTAACAATTGTTTGCTTTGCCGCAAATGTTAACTATGGGGCTCTAAACATGTTAAAAATGCCATTTTTCGAAATTTAAGACGTGTTGCCATGGTAACTATAAAACATAGCAACACATTTTGCGTGATTCCAGTTCAGGGTATCAATGCTTTTTTATCATAGAGAGTTTGGAGAAATTCTGAGACTATGCATGCCACAGACACACGGCGGGTGTGACCGGTCGGCAGGGGATGCTCACTCAATGGCATCTGATCCCACCTCTGATGTTTTGGAGGTCCGTGTTTGCTCTGTTCATATTTTGTATATTTGTTTAATGGACGTTGAGATTGAATACTGTCCGTTATTTCCATATCCTTCCTATATAAAATTTCAAATCATTACAGAGAATGGCTCTTAATATTCTTGTGAACAAAGAGAACATTCTATCAGCTAAGAACTTTTTTTCTGTAAGGGGGGGCTGTCAGACTCCCAGATGTTGATGACGACTGCGTAGACCTATTGTGCAAGTGATCCTGAATTAAAATTTTGATTGGATCCTGTACGTGCCTACATCTGGATCACTCAGCTGCATGTGACATTGAATGTTGTAAAGATCTATCAGCTCTTGTGAAGGATCTTGATCTTTGTCGAGGGGTATCGAATCATGAAGGTGACGTTGATCTGATGTTCCTTTTATGTTACCTTGATCTTTGTTCCGATCTGTTTGATCCTGCTGGGGGCATCGATCGTTGATGACATCTGTTGGAACATGCAGCTGCAGATGACCTTCATCTTTGGCCGGATCTATTGGATCTTTTATCCTGCTGGTGAAACTAATTGCTTAGATTTTTGTCGATGCAGGTGATCGTGGCCTTTGATGAACTCTGTCTGATCTTAGAGGCGATCTTGATCTATCACTATTCGATCTTCTAAGGCTAATTATGCAAAATATATTTATAACAAGAGACCCACGGACCTTATAGGTTTATAACATTTAATGCTTTTGTAAAAGAAAGAAAAGGCTTATGTTTGAAAGATGGAATAAAAAAAATGGAAAATAATTTTTTAAATTCTGCCGTTTAAAATCTTTATCTGACGCTCAGTACAAACGTTTTAACGCACTCCTCCTTTTTTCAACCGATCTTCCTCTACAAGAGGTCCATGGGCCACATTGTTCACCTGAGTAACATTTGTCAGGTTGTGCTTAATGGGATTTTCCCCATGGTAACATTTATTATAACATCTATTATGACCCCACCTTACCACAGGGGTCATGAATTGGACAGTTAAGAATGTACATTGCCCCAGGATGCTTCCATTAAGTTTCCGTTTTTCTAGCCTAGTGGTTCATAAGATTTTTGTTCAATGAACCCACCCCAATTTTGTCATTTCTTGATTATCTCAATTTTGAGCGAGTGTTGGTCCTTTTTTTTTTTTTTACAATTTAAACTCCCCTTTACCCAAGGATGCTTTCTACCAAGTTTAATTAAAATTGAACTTGTGCCTCTTGAGAAAGAGCTGAAAATGTGATCAAGGTAAAAAACTGACTGACAGACAACAGGTGATCAGAAGCTCACTTTACCTTGTAGCTCAGATGAGCTTAACATGAGTTTGTTCCAACTGTTGGACATTTACAAGTATATACTTATTAGATATATAGAATGTATTGGTATACAGTCATAATTTCCGAAACATTGTCTACACTGTTTGCCTTTATTTATTAGATTTATATTTACTTCTCTTGTTGTCATTGGGTGACACGAATAAAATGTCTCTAGGAAACCATTCTAGGACCAAGCTTTCAATTCCCCCAGAATCCCCTCATTATTCCATACTTGTTATATACTAAAAGAAAAACCATACATATATATTGCTAGAAAATGAATAATTTATATTACTGGGTTCTTTCATTCTTATTTAAATTAACTCATAATAAATATACAAAAACAAGATAATAATGATTGATCATAGTATGTCTAAAACATAAGAAAACTAAACTTTGAATAATATTTTGAGATTACAGTTTAATAAACACGGATAAATTAATTGAGAAACATCGCACTTTTTTGGGGTGTTGCTAAAACGCGGAACGGAAAACGGAACGGAAAGCGGAACGGAAAACGGAATATATTATTTTGGATTAAATTACTTAAAATACACAAATTTATCATAAACGATATATCTTGTACACATTTAATCCCCCACTATTAAAGACAAGTTGATTTTGTCATGCTCAGTCTCTTATTTACAAAAGTCGCTAACATAGCATTCACATAGAATCGAATCTGAAAAAGGGGGGGGGGGGGGAAAGGGAGGGGGGTAAACGAACTTGAAAAGTATATGACAAGCAAACAACATAAAAAGAAGACAATTGTTTGATTTGGGAGGGGAGGTAAAACACAAAAAGAAAACAATTGTTTAATTCGGGAGGGGTATAAGTTCCAACTCCCAACATCCTTCTGTACTATTTTTTACGCTAACTTACTACATTTATTATATTCACAAAAAGGGTGAGAATAGGAACTTGAACGAACATTTCCGTACTAAAAAGGTTATGATTGGGGGGGGGGCAAATATTTGATATCTAAATGAACCATGGAAAGAGAAAACAATGTTAAAAAAAAAGATTACATTTAGGGCAAACCTTTACGGTAAGCTCGAATAAACTTCTCTTATACACACTGGTCGTTAAAATTTTATTCAAAAATAGAGTCCTTTTTTGGATAGACAAAGTTGTGGTAGATATAATGCAGATTGCAGAATCTTTGCATTCATTGAAGTGAAATTTTTTTTGTTTGCGGCACATATGTGTGCATCTTTGGGGGGGGGGGGGGGGGGGGGGCATATATGAATGTCCCGTAAGAATGAGTTTGTTTTCCCGCTTATCGGAAATGTCTTTGAAGTTGTAATAGGTCTGCCCCCCTTTTTGTGTCCAAAATGTACATAAGGTTTAATAAATTAAATTTTTTATGTGGCTGTGGGCCCCTACACATGACTCGCGAATTCGACACTGCGTGCATAATCTGAATAGCATAACTACAGTGCAGTTATTAATTTTGTCTTTTCATACATTGACATTGGAAACAAATTGAAAGAGGGGGTGGGGTCTACATAAAACAAATTTGACTAGCCAAAAAAGGGGGATTCGATATGTCTTTTGCCCAAACACGAAAATCCTATTTCGTGTGTTTACGTGGGGGGGGATTCTTTCAGCAGCATTTTTTTCCACGGAGGGTGTGTAAGACTCATGAATATATAATAGTTTACAATTAATTTTTATTAGAAATGACTTTTACAACAAGAATATTGCTCTTTTATCTGATTTATATTGAATCTATGTTATTTGTTTGACAAAAATTTTTCCGATTTCCGTTCCGTTCCGCTTTCCGTTCCGTTTTCCGTTCCGCGTTTAAGCAACACCCACTTTTTTGTGCGCCATAAATATATAGTTTTTTACTCCAATTGGTGGCACTGTAACTCTCCGGTCTTTCAATTTACAAAAGTTAATAATGTATTGTTGTTGTTTTTTTTTTTTAAATTAATGAAGTAATCATCAGAAACAAATAATGTTCGTTATTATTTCTGACCTAATCTAAAGATAAATTGCTATTCACAGAAAATTCCATTATCTGAAATTATACATGACGCACGTAGAAGAAAATGTCGCGAACTCCGCTTTATGCCGTCACGCCTTGAAATTATGACTTAAACTTTAGCGCTCGTTTTCTCGAAAACGTCACAATGCAGATAAGGGTTGTTTTCGCTTGACGCGCATCAAATATATTTTAATTCTCTGCAATGTATGTAATAATGTGTATCTGAATGAAAATGATGCTTATTTCAAGGAATTAATAAAATATTATTTAAATTTACCTGGACTCCTACTCTTTGAAGGCCTTTTACAAACCTCTCTTCAGAGTCGGGGAGGCCCCGTTGGGATCCGGACTAGAATAGGTCCGCAGTATCCCCTTGCTTGTCGTAAAAGGCGACTGAATGGGGCAGTCCTTCGGATGAGACCGTATAAAACCGAGGCCCCGTGTCACAGCAGGTGTGGCATGATAAAGATCCTTCCTTTCTCAAAGGTCGTAAGTGCCAAGAATAGGCCTAAATGCAGCCCTTCACCGGCAATGGTGACGTCTCCATATAAGTGAAATATTCTGGAGAGGCACGTTAAACAATAAACAATCAATCAGAGTCAGGAAGGCCCAATACCGACATCAGCTGGCTGAAGAAAGGACCTCCCTGGATAGCAATCAGTCCTACAAACATTGACAGAGGATTATTTTCAAACGGGCATCATTAAAAAAAGCAATTGTTTGGAATCCAGTAAGAAAGGAAATTTGCCTATGAAGAGACCGGCATAAAAAATGCTGCCGAGCAGCGCTTCACGAAACTCCCATCTTCGGCTTAGATGTAGTTCGCCATCTCCTTTAACAGAATTCGAAAGAACTCCTTCCTCGGCCCCCGAGATCTTCCGCGTAGCTCTCCATAGAAATTTATTTCCAAGGGGAGACGCAGGTTGGTGGTATGTTGTTTTTCTTCCACAGCATCCCGACAAAGGCTCTGTCGGCTAACAAATTAACTTGTCTCCCCAACAGCCTCTCCCGTAACGTCTAATATATCAAGGGGCCTTCCTTGAAGTACATTTTCTACAAAATGTGCCCAGAGAGCCACTGGTTCCTGTCTGAAGCCATATGATAACGGCAGCTTGCACTGAGAAAGATTTGTATTGTTAAGGTCTGCTGGGGTAATAATGCATCGTAAAGCGCTTTGAGTAGCATTTATGCTAGAAGGCGCTATATAAATACAATCATTATTATTATTATTAATATGCAAATTATTTTTCTTTAGATAAGGTTTGAACTTTTTACTAAATGTAATAAAAAGCAATAGATGGGTAGACATGTAGCGTCATTTCATATTAAATATATGATTTCATGATTTGTTTGTTTAAGACTATCTGACCCCGTGGGGATCCGGGTTAGAATAGGTCCTCAGTACCCCCTTGCTTGTCGTAAAAGGCGACTAAATGGGGCGGTCCTTCGGATGAGACCGTATAAACCGAAGCCAGGTGTGGCACGATAAAGATCCCTCCCTGCTCAATGGCCCTGAGTGCCGAGCAAAGGTCCAAATTTGCAGCCCTTCACCGGCAATGGTAACGTCTCCATATCAGTGAAATATTCTGGAGAGGGACGGTAAACAGTATACAATCAATCAATTTAAGACAATCTGGAGCACGTGATTATTTCACAAGGTAGATAATTTTTAAATGTAATCGGGTTACCAGCTGCTTGTCCTTATGTTACACGTTTAAAAATAATTTTCTAATTTTATTGGCGATTTAAGTGGCACTTTCGCAGCCATCATCCACTCTTGCTGTTATGGGACCTGCATTAGGGACAGAATTATGTATCTTAGTGTAGTCTACTTGTGTTCCAAGTTATATTGAAATTAAACCAAAACTGTAGGAAGAGTAGTATTTGAAAAATTGTTAACAGAAAGACGGACAGACAGACGGACGGACGCCGGACGTATTTCTATCGCATAAGCTCTTCTGGTCTCTGACCAGTAGAGCTAAGAATTACAATTTTGTAGATGCTTGCACAAATCTGGTGGGATTCTATTCTTCTCCCAACAAAAAAAGTGTTCAGATCATAACTGTTGTTGCTAAATTGCACAATATGTGCCTTACCATGATAGTACCTATGATGGAATGTGATGAAGATGTCAATATGCATGCCGCTGGGATTCAAGCCCAAGATGCAAATGCAGACCAAACTGGACAGGCAATTCGGCAGAGATTAATTCAGAGATTTTGTATGAATTGATTTGGATATGCATGTATACATGTACATGCTTATTGAAGCTAAATTTACCCCTTGAAATTGACGAGTAGGCTAGTGACTGGTGAGGAAAGTCAGTTCAATATACTTTTTTCTCAATTTTTTCAAGATTAAGTACCTTAAGTCACAATTCCCCGTATTCATAACAAGTTTGATTTTCTGATATGTAGAATTAATTCAAAAGTTTAAAGGATATTAAGAACCTAACAGGAAGACAATATGTCACATGCTCACTGGCATGACTGCTTTTCATTCTGTGTAATTTTTTCTGCCCTACATTTGTACTTTATACGTGCATAATAGTTTAAAGAATCATGGACAGCCTGACAAACATATATTTGATATATTTTTCAATTTATATTCATAGCTTCAATGAAGTTGAAATACATCTCTACTCCAAATTCCACTTTTTTTCACTCCAAATATTGATTTTCATCAATTACAATAGCATTAGATTTCAAGTGGAAATACTTTGAAGTATGAAACATTGCTAGCTTTTTCAGAAAAGAAAATTAAAGGCATACCTATCTAATCTATATATAAATAGAAAACATAATGAAGACTTTCCTTTAAAAATAGAAAATCAGACTGTTCTCTGTGCTTTTAAAACAATATGCATAAATCAACAAGAGTTTTCTTTAAATTATCGCCCTTGAATTTTTTTTATAGGGAAACAAAATATGAATCAAATGTTTATAAGCAATTCTGTATCTGAATTTTTACTCAAGCCCTAGAGGGGCTTGAGTTATCTAAAACGATGCTAGGTCATCGAATTACTCAGTTTAAAATTACAAAAATATATTATTTTTGTAGATAAAAATATTTCTAGAAACAAAAATGAAGCTAATCTTGAAAACGTCTGTATATTCAAAGATATTAAGTGTTAAATAGCGGATTATTTCCTATGGCGCATGAACAATGAGTGAAGCGTCGCAGCCGCAACAGATTCTATACAGAGATTTCACGCTTTCCTTTGCGTATGA
This sequence comes from Saccostrea cuccullata, assembly GCF_032062105.1. Lineage (NCBI taxonomy): Eukaryota > Metazoa > Mollusca > Bivalvia > Ostreida > Ostreidae > Saccostrea > Saccostrea cuccullata. The sequence continues at coordinate 54,748 of NW_026937808.1, read as the reverse complement.
ATCTCAGGTAACCTTTTACAGTCACCGACAAAGCATCCTTGGACGAGTCCACTGCATACTCTGAAAGGTGACGCAGGTTACCCCGTCGTTAACAAATTCTACAATGCATGGCCAGAAAGTTTATGGCTGTTCCCCCCAACTGAAATTGCTTTTCACAGGCCTGCAAATGATGTGTAATTTGAGAGACAGTAAAATAAACGCACAAAATCAATGTTAAATTCTCGTATTAAGCTTTGGTACCGGAATTTATATACTTCTTTTGGTTCGTACCTAATATGCATTGGACATGCCGCTCAGTTAGATGAACCCTATCGTCTCAAGCCACGGTCCGAAGTAGGAGAGGATCGTACATTTTGTCCGTGGTTTGCAACGATGGATGAACCCGGATTTTTTAGAGCCTGGTGCCCCCCCCCCCCCCCCTTCACTTTGAAAAACTTTTCTACATGCTTTTAGCAAGCTATCTTAATTGATGTTTGTATTGAATGAGATGTACGTCATTAAGCAAAAAAAAAAAAAAATCACATCTTCATTCAGCTCAGCTGGCCTCTTAGTGTGCAAAAGCTGTATATAAATAATGGTTTAAAATTTCAAACTAATAATTTTCAAAATTTTTAAAAATAGAAAATTTTAAGTTCCATAATGGTGGTCTTCTCCATTATAGTGCATTGTTCCCAATGCAAGGTCTACATGAGGAATTCATTAAGATCAAGAAAAAAGGTTGAAAAAAATTATATAAAAATTACCAGCCTGATTCAAAAATATACTCCCTCTCCAGATCCCTGTCTTAGTCAATGAAAAAAAAGGGGCGAGGAACTAAGTATCTATTCCCTAATTAGTTACGCAGTTAATTATCTTGATAATGAAATCATCAAAATGTACTAAACGTAATATCATTAACACATACATACGGTATGATTCACCTTGTTGTCAATCAAATTCAATTATATCGTTCATTTTTTAGCACTTTTAGTAATACTTGTTCAGACACTTACAACAGTTTGCTGTCCCAGTTTTATCGTTCCGTGTTGTAGGGATATGCTCTTTAGCGCAATATTAGTCTCCCCACACTGGAGCAATGAAAGGTGCTTCTCATGAGAGATCAGGGCTGTTATACTTCTGAAATCAATCGAAAAGGTCCCTATGCACCTAATATACATCGGACTCTTACACAAGAAGGCCATTTTCTAACGAGTTCGTTTCGCCCGAGATTTTGGACGGTAGTATTATGCGGGAAATAAACTGTTAACAAGTAATTCTCAGGTACCTGTGTGTTTTCATGGGGTATGAAAGTCACATATTTTACAGTGTGCATTATTGTTAATTAAAGAAAATAGTCGTTATTCCAATTTGTCACCGGATGTACTTTCGATTTAACTTCACATTACTTATGCGGATTGCATGTCAGAAAATGAAGTTTCCGTTGCATTACACTGATTTCGTTTCTTCAGATTTTTTTAATTCCAAATCCGAATTTTAAACTTGTTTTAATTTCTGCTTCCATTAAAAAAATAATAGATTTATTGCTAATAACTGTGTTTAATGCGCAAGTTATATCTTAAATATTTAGTTTTTTTTTTTAATTTCGTACCATTTGCTAATATACATTTCTTACTAAAATAATTTTTTCCACTTGGGGTTTCAGCGGCGAGAATTTTTATCAATTGATGCCAGAGGTTAGCATATTTATCATACAGCAATGGCGAAATTCACGATGTAGATGGTCACCGCTAGTATCATGTGTTTTGAGGCAATAAGATTAGAGGAGGCATGTTCACTAGAGGGGGTTACATTCATTCTGCGTTTATATCCTTCAACTATTGTAATGACCGCGGTGTTCTCGTTCTTCCAACAACAGATGTACGTATTGTGGAGATCGATAACATCCCCTCCACTGCAAAGATTTAGCCGCAATTGTATTAGATTTTGATCACCCCCATCACCTTTTAGCTCGGTGATTTAGAGGCAAAATGTGTAAGAAATACATCATATGGTTGTTAACATTTCATAGATTGATATTAGACCAAAACTGTAGGAGGAGTAGCATCTTGAAAGAATTTCACAGAAATTTCTATAATTAAGTTCCGTCTCCTGTTATCTTTCCCTTAGAAGGCGCCACAGGCAAACTCGGTCCCGTATCGGAATACCCTCGCGCATTATCAATATTGAACTATCGAAGAAACCGTAATGAAACCGCTTTCAATCTCTTTTTTAACATGCCTGAAACTTGCTGTTGTGTACCAGAATGCAGAAATCGAGATGGACATGTGTTTCCCTTTGATCAATCAAAAAGAAAAAAATTGGATCCATGCAATTAAACGCATCGAAACCCGTTGTCAAAGTTGGGAACCTACGACACATGCTGTTGTATGCAGGGCACACTTTAAAGCTGACGACTACGTAACTGAAACTCAACACTGTATTTATTATTTTTAGCCATCTTTAAACTTTAATACTAAAAAATATCAAGAATGTTACAAGTTGCATTTTTCTTGTTGTTACAGATTTTCCCCTTACCAAAACAACCCATGAGTTTGGATCACCCAATTTATGCCCTAGATATAAAATCTGTATGTCGTAATTTTATTTGTATATATCATGGGAATATCACCAATAATTTTATGTTATTATTCTGTGCTTTATAATTCATCGTATATGTTTATTTCATGAATATTGTTTGGTTGTATAGTACAAACCCGAATTTCCTCTATTGATTAATCCTATCGTAATGACAAATGGCCACCTGGCATTGTTATTCGACTCATGTAACCCAAAATACACTTGGCATCATCTCCAAAGTAATTCCCAACCAATAATTCATCCTTTTCTAGCGTTTGTAATACTTTTTAGAGCCTTGTTTACTTGGTGCAAAGTTGTTGACAAATGTCGCGCGAATAATCATTGTATATTACTTTAGTTGGCTTATAAAGATTTATTGATTAGAAGCTTGATTAGTGTTTTAATTAGTTTGTAAATAAATAATCACTTTGTGTTATAGATGGTATTAGGATATACAGGGTTTTTACTGCCAATCATTCGAGGTCGGTTCTAGAGGTAAAACTCAACAAACCTGTGAAGGTACATATAAGTGTGCGGACTTCCCTGCTTATATTGTACTGTTTTAAGTAGAAAGTGTGTGGTCATCCCTGCTTATTACTTGATAGAGTGTGTGGTCATCCCTGCTCTGTGATTGGCATCTTAAAGTAGCAAGTGTGCGGACATCCCTGCTTGTTGCTGCGCAAGATCAGGTGTGTGGACATCCCTGCCTGCATCTTGTGGTAGAGCATTGGTGTGCGGACATCCCTGCCAGTGTCTCTAGGCTAGAACCGTATTAGTGTCAAGTGTGTGGTCATCCCTGCTTGTCACTGCGCAAGGGCAAGTGTGCGGTCATCCCTGCTTGTCTCTTGTGGAAGTGCGCTGGTGTGTGGACTTCCCTGCCAGTGTCACTTGTTCGCTACCAGTAAAGACCTTATATAACGCAGTACCAAGTGATTAAGACTGCGCATTGTACATATTTGCAGCATCTCAAGGCTATCCGTTTTTATCACGGGTACGAGCCTGCGGGGGTTCACAGGCAGTGACCTCCCTTGCACGTTACATAAAATTTGGTGGCAGCGGTGGGATACCTTGAGATAGCTGCGCGATGGAAGACGTAGACAAAGAATTATCTCTGATAGAAGAGAAGCTTTCGGAGCTGAAGGAGGAAAGTATCAGGAATAGAAGTTTCAAGTCGTCGACTCCAGTGACCCCGCGTATAAAAGACAAAGTAAGAGACTCGGGTGTTGGTGAATCTCGCATCTCCGGAGAATTGCCGCAGACAGAAGAAAAGTCATTAACGCTTGAACATGATGGTGCGCTAACCCAGCACGCACCTATCCTTGGAGAAAAGTATCTAAGACAATCTCTCAGGGACATGTTTAGAGAAACCGGAGCAAGACCCCGCGATTACATTCATTCAGAGTCTCCTACCAGATTCGATAGAGAAGCGGCGCAAAACGACAAACATTGGAGTAGACGTCGTCCTGAAGAACTTCACAGAGACGATCAAAACGATTCTCTTCTCCCAGGAATAACAAGAAGGAGATCCAGAATTAGATTTGCAAGTCCTCATAGCGGAGACGACGCGCTAGCAGAGTTTCCAGCGCAAAGACAAGTGATAAAGCCGGCAACGTATGATGGCAGTGGTCCTTGGTTGGATTATCATGCGCATTTTGAGGCATGTGCAGAAATAAGTGGGTGGAAATATCATCAGAAGGGATTGTACTTAGCAATTTCTCTTCGGGGAAGTGCACAAGGAGTGTTGGGTAACATGCCAAAAGGGGCAAAGCCCGATTATCAAACACTTGTTAAAGCCCTTGAAGACAGATTTGCACCCCCGAGTCAAACTGAGCTATACAGGGTGCAGATGCGTGAGCGGCGCCAAAGAGCTGGAGAATCTCTTCCGGAGTTAGGACAGGCTATTCGCAGACTTGCCAACTTAGCCTACCCAACTGCGTCAGCTGAGATTCGGGAAACACTGTCTAAAGACCAATTTGTGGACGCATTGGTCGACTCGGAAATGCGCATCCGCATAAAGCAGGCGCGTCCTAAACATCTTAATGACGCTATACAATTGGCTGTCGAATTAGAAGCTTACAACAGAGCTGAGAAAAAGAACTATGCGCGCCCAACTACCGTTGAATCCGTTGAAGGAAAGACTGTCTCGATGCTTGAGGAATTAAGCGCAAAGTTTGAATCTATGCAGAGAGAACTCAGAGAAATGAAAGCAGAGCGCAATGAAAGTTCACAGCAATCCCGACCATGGAAAGCAAACCAAACATTGGGGACACAGAAAAGATGTTACTTTTGCCGTAAGCCGGGACATTTACGCAAGGATTGCAGAGCTTTTCAGGCGCAAAGGAAAGCTAAACCTCCATTTACGTCCTCTACTAGAGACCACCCAGAAAGTGATGGTGCAAAGGCAAAAGACGCCAAGCCTTCCAGCAGAAGTGTCAAAACCGGACAGAAAGCATCCATAGGAGCAAGTCCAGTCGGAATGGACGCTGGCCTATTCATTGAAATGGACGTCTGTGGCGTGACGGCGAAGCTATTGGTTGACACAGGTGCAACAGTCAGCCTAATATCTACTGAACTGATGAGTAGAATTCCAGAAGAGGACCGACCTAGGCTTGACTCATTCAGTCGTGATATACTGGATGCTGGTGGCAACTGTCTCCAGATAAGCGGTAAGGGAACCTTTCCAACACAGATAAGGGGATTCTCTTGCAAACTGGATGCTGTCGTTGCAGACCTGAGCAATGATGGAATTATGGGCCTTGATTTTCTGGAAGAAAATGGATGCACAATTGATGTGGCAAAGAAGAAAATGTGCATTAGGGGAAAACAATACAACCTGATAAAAGAAGGAAGTTATGGGTGTTATCGCATCGTAGCGCTGAACACTGTGACACTTCCAACAAATCAAGAGGTAATCATAAAGGGGAGAGTGTGTGCGCCGGAGGGCAAAAGCATTTCGATGGTTCATGGTTTGGTGGAACCAAATGAAAAGTTCGTGTCGACAGGTACTCTTGTAGGGAGGACCTTAGTCAGAGCAGATAGAGTTGTACCAATTCGAATGCTGAACATGGGACCAGAAAGTCGAACCATTTACAGTGGCACTCACATTGCGGAAATGTCATCCGTCTGCGCAGTACAGGCTGAGAAGAAGACAAAGAATAACCCTGCGTTGCATGAACAACTTGAAGATCTATTGAAGCGCAGTAGCACCGATCTGACAGAGGGCCAGATAAGTAAAGTGAGAGAATTTTTGTGCGACAGTACTCTCATGCATTTGCACTCAGTAGCTCTGAGTTAGGTACAACAAACGTAGTTGAGCATGGGATAGATGTTGGCAACGCTCACCCCATAAAGGAACCTTTGCGACGTGTCCCTTTCCATGCTGCCGAAGAAATAGACAAGCATGTTAATGATATGCTGGAAGACGGAGTTATAGAGCGCTCCTCTAGTCCTTGGGCAGCAGGTGTTGTCTTAGTCCGAAAGAAGGATGGCAGTACTCGCTTCTGTGTTGACTACCGGAAATTGAATGGACTGACCATAAAAGACGCCTACCCATTGCCGCGAATTGATGATTCGCTGGACAGCCTTTCCGGTAATGCATGGTTTTCAACACTGGACTTATGTTCGGGATACTGGCAGGTATCCGTGAAAGAGGAAGACCGACCAAAGACAGCATTTGTTACGCGCAAAGGCCTTTTCCAGTTCCGTAAGATGCCATTCGGACTCAGCTGCGCGCCGGCTACCTTCCAAAGGTTAATGGAGACCGTCATGGCTGGTCTTCAGTGGGAAATTTGCCTGATTTATCTGGATGATGTGATTGTTGTAGGGCGAACATTCGAAGATATGATTGAAAACTTGGCAAAAGTTTTTGACCGCATTGTAGATGCCGGACTCAAATTGAAACCGAAGAAATGTGTGCTCTTTTCGCGCAGAGTACTTTACTTGGGCCATGTAATCACGGAAGATGGAATCGCCACTGATCCCGAGAAAGTAGATGCTATTAGAAATTGGCCAGAGCCCTGTAACGTATCTGAGGTGCGCTCGTTCCTAGGTATCTGCGGGTACTATAGGAGATTTATAGAGAAGTTTTCCGAGAAAGCAAAACCCTTAACCAAACTGACGGAGAAAGGAAATGCCTTAGTCTGGACACAAGAGTGCCAAGATGCTTTCAACAGTCTTAAGACCCATCTGTGTAATGCGCCAATATTAGCCATGCCCGATTTTACGCAGCCTTTTATCCTGGACACAGACGCCAGTAATTTCGCTATAGGAGCTGTTCTGTCCCAGTGCATAGATGGAAGAGAACGTCCTATTGCATACGCCAGCCGAACTTTGACTAAAGCGGAGAGACAGTATTGTGTCACGAGGAAGGAGCTTCTCGCAGTTGTGCACTTCTGTAAATACTTCAAACACTACCTTTATGGTAAAAGATTTACAGTGCGCACTGATCATGGCTCCTTGCGCTGGCTATTGAACTTCAAAAGTCCAGAGGGGCAGATTGCGCGCTGGCTAGAGACTCTGAGTGTGTTTGACATGAAGATCGAGCATCGTCCGGGTACTCAACATCGGAACGCAGATGCGTTGAGCCGCATTCCCTGCAAGCAATGTGGGTTTACGGTAGACTGGGAGAAACAAAGCTCTAATGATGTTGTTGCGCACGTTACCCAGGATGACCTAGGATCTCTACGCAGCTTACAAGATGCTGATGCACAGATTAAGGAGGTGAAAGAGTGGGTATTAGCCAGAGAACGACCAGAGTTCTCAGAGATAAGTGGTGAAGGCAGAGTACTGAAATCTTTGTGGTCACAGTTTAATTCGTTAGAGATATTGGAAGGTATTCTTTACCGAAGATGGGAAAGTCCTGAGAAGTCAAAGAAATTACAGGCCATACTCCCTATGTCTGAAAGACGAACGACACTTGCAATGAGCCACGACAACAAGTCCTCAGGGCACCTTGGGGTGCGGAAGACCCTTGGGAAGATAAGACAACGATACTATTGGCCAGGGCTCCAGGAGGATGTGAGGGCATACATTGCGGGTTGTGATAAGTGTAGCCGAAGTAAAGCTCCACTGAGAAACAAGAGAGCGCCAATGAAGATTGCAATGTCTGGTGCTCCAATGGAGCGCATTGCCACCGACATCCTCGGCGAATTACCGGTGACAGAGAGGGGCAACAAATACATCTTAGTTGTCGCAGATTACTTCTCTAAATGGACGGAGTGTTTCCCCATGCGCAACATGGAAGCAGCGACTGTTGCGCGCATCATCGTGGAACAAGTGATCACACGCTTTGGTGTCCCATATACCATCCATTCAGACCAGGGGACCCAGTATGAAAGCCAGTTGTTCTCCGATATGTGCAAGCTGCTTGGTGTAAAGAAAACGCGGACCACACCATACCATCCCAAGTCAGATGGTATGGTTGAGAGATTTAACAAGACGCTCGCCAGTATGTTGCGCTCGTATGTTGACGAACATCATCGAGACTGGGACGCGCATTTACCTTTCTTAATGATGGCGTACCGATCCGCTGAGCACGAAACCACTGGTTGTACCCCTAACTCATTAATGCTAGGTCGAGAAGTGGCAACCCCTTTAGACATCATGTATCAGATGCCAAGCGACGCAGACCAGGTACCTCAAAACCAATGGGCGTGGGAGTTGAAAGACAAACTTCAGGAAGCTCATAATGCAGTTCGGGCACATGTACAAGGGGAAATGCACAGACAGAAGAGGTACCATGACGCCAAACTAAATTGGGAAAAGTTTGAAAAAGGGGACAAGGTTTATGTGTTTTTCCCAACAAGGAAGGTTGGTACATCATCGAAGCTAACCAGTTACTGGAGGGGCCCATTCGAGATACTGCGCCAGATCTCTGACCTTCTATACGAAGTTAACTGTGGTAGCCGTGGTAAGACGCAAGTCATTCACGTGGATAGACTTCGACTGCAAAATCCACAAGTTCTGTACGGGGAGACTGAGAGAGACGAAGACGCAGCTAGTACAGAGGATGTGCTTGTGGCGCAAGACGACGAAAACAAAGGAGAAGAGAATCCAAGTTCAGACTTACTGAAGAGGAAATTGGAGATAAGCGCAAGCGCCACCCTCCGCGCTGGCATGACGATTACGTTTTATAAGCACCTCAACGTGATGCGCATTGAGCCAGCCAGCGAATATATGCATAGAATATCAAATGCACGCGAAGCATGTTGGATACTATTTGCCATTGTGTTTAGCAAAATATTGCATTTTGTTTTGCGTAATGGCAAATACCAATGTGATGAATGTATATTTGCGCTTGGGATGACATACACACTGGCGAATGCATGCGCAAATTGCTAAATTGGCAGTGCCATTCTGTGAAGTTAAATATTTATATTTTATTTTTCAGAATGGTGAACACAAAGACCACAAAGGCTAAGCCAGGACATAGGTGCAGTATCTGCGGAAAGAGATTTCCGACCGAAGACGAATGGAACCAACACACGATCCAGTGCGCACGGGAGTTGAGAGAGGAACTCACATATGAGTGTCCTGACTGTGATTACGCAACGAAACGGGAAAGGGATTTAAAGAGGCATAGGGAATCCACCCACAAGATCGAAAATGCCCAAAAGGAAAGAGAAAAGACAGATATTGGACGACCTTTTGATTGGGCTAGGAAAACCGAGTAAGCCGACAGCCGGCGACAAAAGGAAGAGCGTTGATGATGCCCCCGTTTTTGCTCCTCCCAGAAAAGTTTGTCGCGTATCACAGGGCGAGGCTTCAGACAGGAACAAAACAAAGAGTAAACCGGCAGAGGAATCGAAAAAGAAACCGACAAACGTAGAAAAGGAGACAGTGACCGGCGCCTCAGCAGGGAGTTCCAGTAGCCAAGCAATGTCTGACGAAGAACATAAAGATATCGAAAGATGTGAGTGCGGGGTGCAAACTTCCCCTGTTAAGAAGAGGGTCCACCACTCAGTCACCAGGACGGTGACCTACAGAGACAATAACAAGAAGATAAAAGAGGTGGAAGTTGAGGAATGGGACTCGGAGAGTGAATAAATAAAATTCATTAAGTAGATGTATGTTTGGATGTATAGCTGTTGAAATTGTATAACAGTTCTTTGAAAGTGTGCTAACTGTATATTTTTCTTAAATGATGATGATATACATTTATGTTTTCTTATGCGAGGACGCATAAAGCTGGGGTGGGGGTAATGAAGCAGAAAGCTGTTTTTCTATATTTCATTATAGCGAAAGTTATCGCCCTTGTTATTGTTAATTGATAATTATATACATTAAAAATAAATACTTAATTAGTGTTGAATTTGAATTAAAGTAGTCAATTATAATCATTGTATGTTACTTTAGTTGGGTTACTAAAGATTGGTTGATTGGAAGCTTGATTAGTGTTTTAATTAGCTTGTAAATAAATAATCACTATGTAATTATAGATGGTATTTGGGATATAAAGGGTTTTTACTGGCGAATGATTACGAGAAAAAAACGGTTCTAGAGGTTAAACTCGAAAAACCTGTGAAGGTACGTATAAGTGTGCGGACTTCCCTGCTTATATTGTACTGATCTAAATAGTAAGTGTGTGGACATCCCTGCTTATTATTTGACAGAGTGTGTGGTCATCCCTGCTCTGTGATTGGCATCTTAAAGTAGCAAGTGTGCGGACATCCCTGCTTGTTGCTGCGCAAGATCAGGTGTGTGGACATCCCTGCCTGCATCTTGTGGTAGAGCATTGGTGTGCGGACATCCCTGCCAGTGTCTCTAGGCTAGAACCGTATTAGTGTCAAGTGTGTGGTCATCCCTGCTTGTCACTGCGCAAGGGCAAGTGTGCGGTCATCCCTGCTTGTCTCTTGTGGAAGTGCGCTGGTGTGTGGACTTCCCTGCCAGTGTCACTTGTTCGCTACCAGTAAAGACCTTATATAACGCAGTACCAAGTGATTAAGACTGCGCATTGTACATATTTGCAGCATCTCAAGGCTATCCGTTTTTATCACGGGTACGAGCCTGCGGGGGTTCACAGGCAGTGACCTCCCTTGCACGTTACAAATTCATAGAAAATTGACCATCTTTTCTTATTATTGTTTACCCATAATCATAAGAAATACAAAGTTTATACCCAGAAACGTTACAATTTGGTGTCAACATTTACCCATAATTAAGAAATAGATAAAAACATTGTTTTAATTAGGTAAAATTTTATTGATTCAATACAATTTTTTGAACTGTACCCATTTTTTTTGTACAAGATGGAATTAGAAGAAAGTTTTGAAGTAACTTTAAAGTCACGTCCATCTTCACCCAATAACTTGGAGAACGATAGGGAGGCCACATTCGTTTCAAATCCTCCTTCTCCATCAAAGGCATCAGATATCGCCCAACCTGTGAATGAAAAGCAATTAGACGCTATAATGATTATTATGCAAAATGTAAACCAACAATTGTTGGGAATGACAAATGAGTACCAAAGGTTGAGAGAGCATGTTGATAATTTGGAAAAAGAGATTAAGAGTCCGATAAAAGATAGGGGAGACAACCATCACTTTCCAAATTTTATACCCAGACCCAGTCACTCAGTGAATTCTTATGACAATTTTCCTCCCCACAGTCATTCCAATTTTGTAAACGGGCAAAGGGAATATAATCCCGGTACAATGTCGTGTTCCCATTATTCCCCATTACCTGAAATAAACAGGATTGAAAACAGAATGCCTTACCCATGTACACCCAAAACCCATGTATCAATAAAACCCCAAACATTTGATGGCTCAGAGGAATTTGACGAGTACCTCGCCCAATTTGAAATCTTAGTTGACTTACATGGGTGGGACTATAAAACAAAATCTCTGTACCTTGCCAGTAGCCTTACGGGTGGTGCCCGGGCTCTACTGAGCGAATTGAATGAAAATCAGAGAAGAGATTTTAACTCCCTTGTAAAAATCTTAAACAGGAGATATGGCTCCATTGAGAGATCTGAAATGTACCGGGCCCAACTCAAGACCAAAACTAGGGGTACAAATGAATCATTACCCGAATTGGCCCAATCTATTAAAAAATTGACCCGTCAAGCATACCCAACAGCTGACCCAACCATTATAAGCATTCTGGCACTCGATCAATTTATTGATGCCCTACCAGAACCAGATATGCGACTAAGGTTGAGGGAAGCTAAACCAAAAGACATAAATGAAGCGGAAATTTTGGCCATTCGATTAGAAACTTATAGATTGGCAGATGCCCAGAGAAATAAAACTGTCAATGTCATTCGTGACACTGACCCTATTTCATCATTAAAGCAAGATAATCAAAACTTGCGGGATGACATACGATCCCTTACCCAAGAAATCAGAGCCCTTATAAGAAATGGCCCAAGGCCGACCCATAATTTTGGGCAACCCCCCTATGAAAACTATTACCATATGGGCTCATATGAAAACCCAGTCAGACCTGAATATGAAGGGCATAGACCCACAAATTATGAACCAAGACCCCATGGTCCATCCTACCAAGGAAATTCAAACAAAGGGAGCAAATACCCCAAAAACCTAAAACAAAATCCTTTCCGACCTCAAGGACAGGGAAACTTCCCAGAGTCGAATTCAGGGGTCGGAAGTCGACAGGTTCTAGGGGAAGGCCCCAACACTTGCCATTAAATATGGCTCAACCTCTCTCACTAAAGCCCAAACCCAATATTGAAAATAAAACAGATGAGAAATCTGATAAAGAAATCTCTGGTTGTAATACACCTACCCCCAAAGAAATTTTAGTGAGAGATATAAACGGGGGAAATGATGGAATTTATGTTAATGGAAAAATTGGAAATAAAGAAACAAATATACTAGTAGATACAGGTGCTAGTATGACTATTGTCAGTACCCAATTCTTTGAAAGTATAGTTACTGAGGAAAAGCCCCAAATTACCCCAGTATCTATCAAACTTACATCTGCAAGTGGTGATGCAATCCCAGTCAAGGGAGAATGCTTAATCAAAATATCACTTGAAAATGTTCAAGTTACCCATAAAGTACTTGTGGCTGGTATACAAAACCCATGCATATTGGGATTAGATTTTATGACCCAGAATTCATGTGAACTTTTTGTAAAACAGATGAAACTAAAGGTACAGGGTCTAGACATTCCCTGCTTTAGTACATCTTGTGTAAAAGTTGTGTCTTGTGGCAAGATGAGTCTTGCTGAGGATATTGAAAATCCTCCAAATTGTGATTATGTTGCTCCTGCAAAGGTAGCTAACCCTCTAATTGAGGATGAGGTTCAAATAATAGAACCTATCCCAAGTTTTGTTGAGAAAGATGAATTGATGATTCCCCAAACCCCTGAAACTGTAGACAGAGAAGTCACAGTTTGTCACATGAATTTGAAAGATGAAAGTATCAATTTTTATGAAAATACCAAGAATGCCACAGTCAAATGTGTTGACAAAGTACTAGATCAATGGGAAAATCCATACAATACCCAAACTCTTGATGCTCCTAGCCCAGAGCTCAAACCCAATTTTCTAGACCACTTGCCATGTTCCAATATTGAGAAACTACCCAAAGAAATTGCAAATGAATCAAAACAAGAGTTTCATTTGAATGAAAATTGTCATGTAGCATATGACAAACTCAAAAGAGCCCTAACAAGTTCTCCGGCCTTGTCCTACCCTAACCATGAAGGATTATTGAATATCCTAAATACTGATGTCTCCAATAGTGTGCTAGACGCTATACCCTCTCAAGGACAGAGTGATGTAGAAAAATCCTCTATGCTGTACCCTACACTAAGCGAGCCATCCCTAGTTCATACCTTGAGGAATCCTTCCAGGCCAAGTGATGTACTTCCGGATATGGACCCTGACCATTTTCCGATGACGCCGAATTCGAAATAAGTGGACCAGAATGTGTGCTGGTCCTTTTGAACATTCCAAGGAATGTATTATGTGACTGTATTAGCTGTATAAAAATGTGAATATTTGGATGAACTCAGAACACTTGTGCAGATTTGTGATTCGTCCCTGAGGTGACCTTTCTATTCCAGCGGATCCGGGAAGTGATGAACTGTGATAAATAAAAACATTGTTTTATAAATTATTTTGTTAAAAGTTAACAAAGTGATAATTGATGAACTGTAATTGTTATTCATGCCTATGTTTATAACTTGTTGACCAGGCCAAAATAAAAAATACCTTTGTTTCCCCTAACGCGACCGACTCAATTAAATTACGCCGACTGAAAAGATTTTTTAAATTAGATGATTCAAAGATTATTTTTATTGTAAAAAAAGTTTTATAAAATACAATTTCATCAAAATCAGTTTTTATAAGAATGGCCAACATTGTTCTACTGTGATTTTTAAGCATTTGTTGGAAACAAAATGGCACCCAGTTGTGATTACAGAGAATTAGTTCTTTATAAAACAATGGCGACGACCCAATCTTATGCCTTTGGCTAATTAGAATTCTTCACTCTTGAAACTCTTAAGGTAGGTAATACATGGTAAGGCCCACCCCATGAGCAGATGAGGGGCCTATCTAGTGAACGCATCATTCAATTCACTGCATTTTATATTTAATTTGAGTTTAGATCTAATAACCAATTCACCTATGTTCCTACATGTATGTTTACTATATGCCATTATGGAACCATAAGAGTTGTTGTAAATATGTCTGCATCTTCATCCTAATAAATATAATTCAGATGTCCTTTCTTTATGGGTAAAACTTCGTGACTATGACACTGTATATACATGAAGCATTTTTATCATTTGTAGATTCGGTTTGATTCAATCAAATATTGTTTACATACTCTTTCCAAATAGTTTTGAAATCATGATTTAGCTTCCTAAGACGTCCAGTGTATTTTTCTTTAATCAGGCCATTGAAGATTGGTTGTTTCTATGCATTTGATCCCTTCAAGATGTGTTGGGACGACACTCGAACATTCCCCCCATTGTTCCAAATTTAGACGTACTCTGCACTCTTTTGCCATTAAGCAGTGGAGGATCTTTTTTGAGCCAGCATCTTCTGCGACATTGGACATATGTTTAAACTGTTTTATGGTTCCTTTTGAAAGACCGTATTAAACGTTCCTCATTGGAATTTGAACCTGTGACCTTAAATTAGCTACTTACATCTGAACTCCAAAGCAAAATGCTCTAGAACCACTACAAATCTCATGGCCCTCAAAAAAGTACAGAGGCTGATGGAAGGTTTGAAAAAATATACTCGGATGTCCGCGGTCTTTGCATATTTGAGAAACTTATCTTTTTTATTCGATTTAAATGTACTATGGTGTGAGATATTTCACAAATCCAACTGAATATGTAACAGTTTTGAATTAATAAATCATGAATTTTGCTTTTAAACGGCATATGAATGATACTTAGCATTTGTTCACAAACCGCTTTCTTTTGTACTTTTCTTATTTATAAAGGTAATTTTCCATTAACTTTTAAAATGCATTTTCAAAGCTGCTGTCAGAAAAAAAATTGTTTACCTACCTACCGACCCAACTTTAAAATTTAGGGTCGGGTTAGGGGAAACAAAGATATTTTTAATTCCGGCCCCACATTGTTATTATTTATAATGATATTTATATGTATTCTTGTGGCCTCTGACTATGTTAATTGCAAATATGTTACTCATTGACTATGGTTTCTTACATGGCGATATTCCCATGAAACTAGTCACCAAAATGAGATAGGATAAAACGATCCAACATTCGGGACGAATGTTTACATGGAAGGGGGGCTGTGTTACAGATTTTCCCCTTACCAAAACAACCCATGAGTTTGGATCACCCCAATTTATGCCCTAGATATAAAATCTGTATGTTGTAATTTTATTTGTAGATATCATGGGAATATCACCAATAATTTTATGTTATTATTCTGTGCTTCATAATTCATCGTATATGTTTATTTCATGAATATTGTTTGGTTGTATAGTACAAACCCGAATTTCCTCTATTGATTAATCCTATCGTAATGACAAATGGCCACCTGGCATTGTTATTCGACTCATGTAACCCAAAATACACTTGGCATCATCTCCAAAGTAATTCCCAACCAATAATTCATCCTTTTCTAGCGTTTGTAATACTTTTTAGAGCCTTGTTTACTTGGTGCAAAGTTGTTGACAAATGTTGCGCGAATAATGGCGGCACCTAACGTTATTCGCGCGTGGAGTATTTCGCACCTACCAACCAAAAGGTATATAATAAACGCTCCGAGAGAAAATCGCCAGTAGTGCTTGCGCTGCTCAACCAGGCATATGGTGCCTTGTGCCCATCGGACTGGTACTCTACCCATAGGTACATTTTGTACCAATTGTTTGGGTAGGCTGATGCCATTACAAACCCAGTGATTTTGGGTCCCCATCCCTTTCTTTGGGTAAATTCACCATTTTATGGGTAAAACACCCATTTTTGGGGGAAAATACCCATTTTGTGAATAAAACACCCATTTTCCCCAGTTTTGCCACTTTTTGTTGATTTTGGCCATATTTTAGTAAATTCCTGACTTTTTAGCTGTTTTAACTGTTTTTATTGATTTTTAATAAATTCATAGAAAATTGACCATCTTTTCTTATTATTGGGTAAATTTCAGAAATAAGAGACCCACATATAATTTCTGTAACGGGGTAAATCATAGAGTGGTAAGAGAATACAAAGTATTCCAGAACCACCACTATACCCAGAAACGTTACATTGTAAATACTTATACTGCATGTAAATTAATTTACGACGAACATGTTGAAGAATATGATCAATTGCCTGCATATCACAATTAATCATGATTGTATTTTCATGATAATAAAGTGTGTTTTTGCGGCATTTATAATGACTGTGTAATGGGTGAGGTACGTAGTAGTAAGTAAACATGAGAAACATCTCGCACGCGTATAAAAGTTGGTTTACAGTACATGCACGAGGCTTATTAGGGCAGTGACCGTATAAAGCTTTGGTTTATTATGTTACCTTTATTAGGTTAATGCAAGGGTTAGTTGCAAAGTCCTGTCTGAACAGCTGTCAAGCTTGTATTTTCATTTGATGAAATTTTATTTCTGTAATCAGATTACTTGTGTTCTTCTGTACAACCATAGGGGTACATGTATTCAACAAAAATATTTCATTCAACCTAGTAATTTTTAAGCGGTTAGCTTCGCTAGCCGCTATATGGCATGTGTCGGCAACCGGAAACCTCCATAAGGCGCTACCTATCGGCATCGCTTTATCGCTCGTAACCTTATCCTTCTGCAACCAAAACCGGAAACTTCCACAAGGACCTACCTATCGACAACGGTAACTTCAGCAAATGATTTGTATACTGTCGGCGTAATACGCCCCCTGGTTAGAGATTGACAATATGCTGTGAAGTCTGACTAAAGCCAGCCCCTACTATATCACTTCGTACTAACGAAGTATATGCTGTGTATGAAGAGTGACTATTATAACGATTATATTGAATTCTTATTAGTATATTTACCAAAGCATTGACAATACTTACAACACTTACTTTTAAGAACTGAGAATTTGGTCCTTATTACATGTGTATCGCGCGATCGCGATTTCTGGCAATTGTTAGTTTATTTTTGAAAGTTTATTATACAGCAGGTTGAAGGTTATTACAGACTGCAAAAACATCAGCAAATCTCTCGATCGAGTTTGATTTTCCTTGCCAAAGTATTAAGAAACACCATTTATTAAGTTAATACCTGAAAAGCGCTTTTATAAAAACACCGAACGCATCTGTAAGTTTTACACTTTTTGTAACGTTTTATGGAAACAATAGGGTTACCTCCACTATGAAACGTTTGTTTTTCTTCTCTTTTCTTCTCTGTCTAATAAACAGATTATAAAAGCTCTGCTCCCAGGGATAAATTCTCTACTCCGTCTTTGATAATTTATAACAATCGATCATAAGGGATTACTTACCATTAGTTTTGTAAAAAATAATGGAGCACTTAAAGTAGTAAAATCAATTTTGAAATCTAAAAATCAACCGATATTATTTTCACAGAAGAATGAGGTATGAAAAATTTTGGCAATTAGCAAAAATTTAAAATATATACTTAATGCTTATTTATAAGTTTTGAAAATTTGATCAACTCCTAGGGAACGTATTATTAGCTGTGAAAATACTTTTAAAATTTGAATTTGTCCAATTTGTCGATTATTGTTTTAAACGTTTGAGAAGAATAAAATTAAAATACAGGTGTTTAGAGGCACATTGATAGAAAAGAAATCAGTGTATATTGTTTAACCGATATATTGAAGAAAGTGACACTGATAACTTCTTAAGTTACACTGATTTTTAATGTACATTTGAATTTTTAAATACTAGTATTGATTGATTACACAACTTTCCTTTTCATGTTTTATTTGAGAACAATATTGCATGAAGAGTATAATATGATAAAAACACCTTATATGTCCTTATCTAGATATTGTGCCTTATATTGTGCAAGACTTCTTTCCAATGATTCTCATATACCATTTACTTTATTCGAACATTTACTTGTTTGAAAAGTCAATAAAATATATTTCATAAAGCTTGATAATCTTGTTTACTCGCCAGTCTTCCCGTAGAAGTAGTAGTTTATAATATTACTAAAGGGAGTATTCAGTATCTGTATCAAAATACAGAATGATCAATGATCGATTTTAGAAGAAAAGCTGACTCCTGAAAATTCAAGAGGTGGGATCCGTTGCCTAGAAAAAGTAAGCATCCCTCGTTGACAGGTTAATTATATTGCCGCGATGAGCCTACACAACTGAATCTCTCTGATATCAATTCATTTACAAAGTCTCTCCTCAGCCATCCTTTTTTCTCTGACTAGCCAGCTGTAGATCTACACTACTCCAAATCCATTAATCTAAAGAATTTAACTTGTCATTTTTTTAGTTGTTTGTTATAGTAGGCTTTACAATTACCTAATTTCAGATTCAATAGAGAATAAAAGACAATGAAATTTCCAACATCAACATAATTTTTTTTTATCCAGAGAACAATTGGATGCCATCAAGAGAGAATTTTTAAAAATGCACTTCCTGTCTTTCAAACTGAAGAAATCTCATGTTTAAATTTTGAAAAATGCATTTCAATCTTATCAAAATTTATTTAAATGTTCCAAATCCGCTACCGCTTCTGAAACATCTAACATCCCATTCGGGGTCACTTCAGAGCGACCTTTCAATTATGAATACATGAACAAGTAAACACAAACACTTTAGCCATGTAGATTCAAGCCTCGGTAAACAGTTTTCAAATTAATTCCACGGCTACATATCATCATTATTGATACTGTCTTACGTTGAATTAAAGTAATTTCATGTATCTTCTGCAGTCTGGCATCTAAACGTGAATAATGCAAACGAAAAAGCACAAACTATACAAGATACCCCACTCGTCATACATAACACAACTTTTGCAATGCATATCTTTTTACTACAAAAATCCTCGGGTGTTTTGGTTGGGTGGTGAAAACAAGAAACCCATCTGAACTATTAGCCAGGATTTCGGAGGAACCATTTTCTTTGCCCAATCGAAGATTCACTCTTACATGACCCCAAATAGGATGTTGTTAGGTGTTTGAGAAGCAGTAGCGGACTCGGAACATCTAATTTTAATTAGATTGCATCCATCTGTGACATCAGTTTGGAATGTTATTGGTTTTACTATTGAGTAAAGTATTACAAAAACAGAATGTCTGGGTTTTTCTTCTCTGATGACATTGGACAAAGATATGCATACTTAAATATCATCATTTTATGCACTTTTTCGGTACATATTAGATGAAAGCATGCTAACCGCTTTTCAGTACTGTCAGTACTTTGATTTTTAGTCACAGTAATAATCAATCTTATGATATAATAAAGACATAATACGTATCCTTATTTAAATTATCAAATCTTATTTACAAAATGTATTTTTTTATGGCGAGTGAAATATTTGATTATGGCAACAAGAAATTCTAAAATGGCGACCAAAAAAAGTTTTAAGTCGCCATTTTGCGACCTGAGAGCAAGTGTGACTTAGAGCACTGAACTCGCGAAAATTTCTCGCACACGAATAAAAGTTGGTTTACAGTACATGCACGAGGCTTTATTAGGGCAGTGACCAGTTAAAGCTTTGATTTATTAGTTATCTTTATTGTTTCAATGCAAGGGCTAGTTTTTCATGTATCATTCATGTTATGCTTTATCAAATCATTTATTAATTGATTATCATATTAAACCATCTTAAAGATGTGTGTATTGAAGCTCATGTTAAATTAACACCCTTTTAAGCAATATGGGTGTATTTTTTCTCCTTTAATCAATTTAATGTTTTCTAAGATCAGCAGCGTAAAGGTGACTCAGATGAGTATTGTAACTCGTGGGCCTCTTGTTTATGTATTCTTGCAGCTAGAAACCAAATCTGAAATTATTAATGAGTTACAACGCAGTTTGGAGGAGTCAAAGAGACGAAGAGATCGAATATCTGATGAAATCAAACGTCTTAAGGACCAGGTCATGGATCTAGATTTAGAATTGAGGTTGGCTCAATTGAGATAAAACTACAGGTAAGTTTGGCTTCCTCAGAGCCAGGCCATTATCCCATCACAAGGCATTTATTGAACAGTAGTATTGTACATAATCTCCTACTATATAATTATGCCCCCCTCGGTAAACAAAGTTTCAGGGGTATATAGTTTTTGTTGTGCCTGTCCCTCTGTCTTTCTGTCTGGTTGTCTAAAATACTTTAACCTTGCACATAACTTTTGATTTCGTGGAGCTATGAATTTATATATCATCTTTTTATTTCTTGTGATTTACCACCAAATTTGACCTTTTGACCTTGTCCTTGGAGTTTTGACCCACTTTTATACAAAAATTCTAAACTTTAACTTTTGCCATATCTTTTGAACAGTAAATAACAAAACTTTATATATGTTTCTCCTTGAATTATTATATTATTTAAAATATTTTTCCTACGCGGAATACAGTGTATAATCTTCGGCTCGGCTGTCTCATCACCCGAAGGTACCATATGTTTTTCTGATATTTATTCTCCTTGGGAGAAAGAAGAAAACAACATATGAAAAGAAAGTATTCAATTGTCAAATGAAATGCGAGTCCCTTTAGAGGAATTTACAATCTTATTGTTCAAAAAATTGACAAGCTACATGTAAATTAATGTAAATTTCGCTTTATTCCTATTTGAACGATTGCAGAATTAAAACGCCTTATAGACTGCCGATTATCAAAAGAAAATTTTTCAAAAAGTCAACTGAAATGCCAAGGATCAATGCCAAAGTCATTCGAGGAATTCTCACCAACAAGAATTGCACTGGATGGCACTGAAGTAACAAAAGAAGTACCAGCAGATATGAACAGTCAGTCTATAGCGTACAGTAACTATTAGAGAGGCTTCTCCTTCCCCAGAGTGCACACCTTTTCCCGTCAGATGCCAGGAACGTGAACCCTCATTTGTGGAGTGTGACGGGGCCTGCAAGTGCTTCCATTTCTTTATGGATGGAGCAATTGACAAACTGGGAATCTGGAATGAAAATAGTGCTATGGAAGAGTTGCACCAACAAAGACTAAATGACCCGGATGTATTGTTTCTGAGTAACAAAAGAGTATAGAAAAAAGAAATTAATCCAAACAAATGTTCAATTTTCATGAGCATCTCTGATGTCAGTTCCAGAGGAGAACGTGTCATTGGTTGAAATAGAGAATTTACCGGACGCTTACGAAGCAAATGTCCAGTAGATGTGTCTTCATTAAAATCCATGTATTCTGATTTGTACATGCTTATTAGTGATGACAAAAATTACTTTTTAGAAATGTTCTCTAACAATTCTGACGAAAACATGGTTTATTCCGATAGTTCTGTCATAAAGTTTTTGGAAATGAAAATTCTGTTGTATTGAAATGTTTCAAATTGTGTGCTCTGTATAAAACTGATTTGAAAAGTCGCTACACCTGTTGTCACAATTGTATCGGCAGTCCCAGTTGAAACTGAATTACAACTTCCGCCGGACCCAACCTCCAAGACAGCCGTCAAGATCTACAGAGACGTTAATTGAAAATGACAACAAAAGGAGAAAAAAAACGTCAGTCAGCTTTTGATTTATTAATGATTTGAAATGGATTTGTAATTGCCCTGACAACCCCATACTGGTATTTTGTTTTTGCTTTAAAAAATGTGACTTGTATTTTCTAACTTTAAGACACCTTTTTCGGGGTATACTGAGGGATTTCGCTTTTGAGGCTGGTTAGGCTTCAAGATCCAAAATCTTGGTCTTGTCGAGCCGAGTGATTGGTTCGGGAAACGTGGCTTACCATGGCATATTTTAGGGGCTTTCCATAAAAAAGAAACTAGTGTTGAGAGTCTAGGCTTTGTGCACATCTTCCAGAGTCAAATGCCTTAGGACAACCTGACTACTGCAGCCATGATCATTGATGTTATGGAAAATACTCATTCTAATGATGCATTGACTTCCCCTTTTCCATGTCTGGTCAGACAATGCAGGCTACTATAAGTCAACAGGGAGGATGGCCCTACTAAAGTCATATGGCAAGGTCAGGTTCTTCATTCTTCCTCTGTGAAGCACAAAACGGCTAGGGTCCGTATAATAGGTCTGGAGCAACTTTAAAGGTTGCTCTCCGCCGCTTTGTGAACCATGAACATGATGTACCCACAGCATATTCAATGAGAGGTTTAATATCGCAGCAATGGTTTTCACCCATCAAATTTCCCGCGCATAGATGGCGCTCGTGTACTAGAGGTTATACTTTCGGAATACCTCGGACGACTTACTAAAAGAAGCGAAAGTAAATTGCATGAGTTCAGTCTAATCTTTATCCAATTTCTGTTGATATTTGATTCCAATGCCACAATATTGTTGTGTACCGAATTGTACAAACTTTGGAGGCCATAAATTCCCGGAAGACCCCAGTATAAGACAGAAATGGCGCGTGGCCGTAAGAAGAATGGACCCAAAGACAAAACGTTTATGGCAGCCTGGGAAGCACGACGTCGTGTGTTCCTCCCACTTTAAAGACACAGATTACAAGATCACACTATTAGGTTAGAACAGTCACATTTCCTTTTTTCCAATTTTTATAAATATGAACCTATTGTCACTTATCAAACCTATTTAAATGATACTTTATATAGAAATCTTTATTAGCTCAATAGCTGTTGATCAGCTGTTGAACAGTTTTGGCCAGCTAATTTTAACTCTTGTTTACATTAGTATAACCATAATTTGGTATAAATTTGAGGCCTAAGCGGTAATGATATTAATAAATGGGCTATAAAAAATTGATTATATTGTTATTTCGAACCCCAGGTTGTCTTATGTAAACAATGTTGTGCAAATGTGTAATATTGCAGAAGTTTATTTGTTTGTTTATTTTTATGTTCTGTTGCTTTGACTTTGTTTGCTTTGTGGTTTGTATTTATTTTTCAGGACCTCATATTACAGAATTTTGGTGACAATGGGCTGGTTCCAAAGTCAACAAAACAGAGCATATGAAAAGGATAGGTGGTTTTGTACCTATTAAGGCATAGCTAGCCAGGATAAATTAAAATTTGCCCAGATTTTTTACTTTTTTTTCTTGAATTAATGAATTGATATTCAATTATGTATATTCCTTTTCAGTCAAAATTATATACTCATTCAAATCATATTATTTCTTGAAATGGAGAAAAAAGCAACTTAACAAGAGAAAATTGTATAGCTCTTTCATTGTAAAATTACATGCATAACTAAAAAGAATGTAAATATTGTTGAAAACAGAAAGCATTCTGAGCAGCTTTATGTTATTCAGGTGAACGTCCAAGACTGAAGAAGGGAGCAGTGCCTTCCATTTTCCCTTTTGCCCTTTCATTAACAAATGATGAGAGTCCAAGGTGTCAGAGGAAAAGGAAACGAGAAGAAGCTTCAAATGAGCAACACGATTGTACGGAGGTTCTGAATACAATAGAAGTGGTCGATACCCCTGAGATTCAAACCTCTATTACAACTGAGGCAATGGATGAAGGTATACCTGTGCAGGTGAATCAGGGAGTACAGTGTGAGCTGAAAACGTTTGGTAAATTTTCTGTTCTAAACTTTGAAAATGATCCCAAAATGATCAAATATTACACTGGTTTTTGCGATTTTATGCAGTTCATGTTTTTTTTCAATTGTCTTGGACCTTGTGTATTTGAGCTTTTTCGACACACCACTCTTATGGATCCTAAAGATCAGCTTTTTATGGTTCTGATGAAGCTCCGACAGGCCAAAGAAGATATTGAGTTAGCTCTTTTTTTCGGTATTTCTGAGTCCTCCATATCTCGTATCTTCAACACATGGTTAAATTTTATATATTTTCAACTTAAAGAATTAAGCTTATGGCCTTCAAGAGATGTGATTCAACAGTTCATGCCTTCTGATTTTGGAAAGAAATTTCCTAACACGCGAGTCATTCTTGATGCTACAGAACTTCCGATTAACAAGCCATCAAATGTGAATGCCCAGAGTATAACATGGTCTGCATACAAACATAAAAATACATTGAAAACCATGATAGGTTGTACTCCAAGAGGTGCGGTAAGTTTCATATCCAAAGCATATGGAGGATCAGCAAGTGATCGACAGATAATTGAAAATTCTGACCTTCTGAATCCAGACCTGAAAATGTTTGAAAAGGGAGATAGTATTATGGCTGATCGTGGCATAATGGTGCAAGACCTGTTTGCTTCCCAAGACGTGTACGTTAACACCCCAACAATGTTGAAAGGGAAGTCACAACTGGATCCTGAGGAAGTTATCCGTGATAGACGAGTGGCATCAAAGCGAATTCACATTGAGCGTGTTATAGGGCTAAGCAAGGGCTTCAAAATATTGAGGCACCCTCTACCTCAAAGCAAATTGCACCTTGGTTCTAGAATTGTTTATGTTTGCTTTGCAATATCCAATTTCAGGAAATCAATTGTTGATAAAAATGCTTAATTCTGCAGTTTTCTATTCGACTGTCAAGCTTAAGTGAGTTGAAGAATAACAAAACAGTTGTTTTAGTGTCATCCTAAATTTAATTTAACATGGCATGTAAGAATACACTCATATACATGTACTAATTTATCAAAACTTTCTTTACTTATAAACACTCCTATGAATGTATTTGTAACCTTTCATCTTTCAGAGTTTAGCAGATTATCATACTACAGCAAATTAAATACTACATGTGTAATGTAAGAATCATTGGTATCTGTGGTGAAACTAACATGACTATAATTAGACTGTGGATCAGGTAAGTTTATCAACAAGAGGCCCATGGGCCACATTGCTCACTTGATCAAATCAGTATGTAAAAGTTTCAAGATATTAGATCTCAATCTATTAAGGGGGAGGGGGCATGATTTGGACAATTATAAATTTACAATAAATAAGGATGCTTAAATAATATTTCTTTGACTATTAAAGGCTTTGAAAGATAATAAAAGATTATATCCCTATAAGTTTTATCTTAATTAATTAAAACAATAATAATTTAAATGCCAGGTGGTTCTTCAGAAGAGGTCGAGAATGTGAATAATTTACAAACTTACGGACAGACAGACGGATGCCAGACAAAATATCAGAAAAGCTCACACTGGGTTTTAAGCTCAGGCGAGCCAATAGAATTTTCAATCATAGATTATATTACAATTTACCAGGTACTTCTATATTGAAAAGATTATCATGATGTTATCAAAACATGTAATGATATGAGTTTTAAAATTACCTATTAATATAAGTGGATTGCAATGCTCAAAACAAATATTTTTTCTTATTGATGCATAATACTTCAAAGAGTAGATGCAATAAAAGGTCTGAAAAACTTGGTGTAGAATGTTTCTAGCTTTGGAATGAGTGACCCAGTACAATATTCTTCATCATACTTGATTTTCTCAACAAACAAATCTTTGAAAGTGTATACAACAAAGTAACAAACTTTTTTTTGACATATGTGAAGTTGCCCTTGCACTTGATAATAGTAATTGCTTGTTCTTTTTAAGATGATTTCATTTGTTTCATTATACTCCAAAAATCTAAAATGCTTGCCTGGAAGAATCTTTTCATTTCTTCCTGAATATGGACATTTAATTTCAACAAGACAATCATCATACAATAAAGCATCAGGTGTAGCACCTAGAAAAGGTTTAGATGCACAAATGCAGAAACCAACAGATCTTGCTTTGCAGTCATATTTTAACTCAAATGACTTCAATGCCTTTGACTCGTAATTTTTACCGTGTGCCAAAGCACTGTTTTGTAGAGAGTTGTTTACAGACAACAGATTTTGACAAAGTTTGGTGATATTTCTTCTTGAAGTCAACTTGCAGAGTTCTCCAAATCTTGAAGCTGTAAGACGCCAGGATCTATGATGAAACCATAGTTTGCATGATGCTTGTTGTCTTGTTTCTTTTTCAATCTTTGTTATGTCTTCTTCAGTCACCTATTGATTTAAAAAAAAAGCATTACCAATAAATGGATTTTAGATGTACCTTGAAATTTATTTTTCCATCTATGCATATTTATTTCTTTTATCCAATTAAATTTCTGTTTTAATATCTACTACACATTTAGTAATACAGATTATTCTAATAAGTTAATGGAAAGATTTTTAACAGAAAATCAAATTTTAAGCCACATTTTACATTGTATTCTTACTGATAAAGATAAATGATATACATGTGTCACAGGCAGTGAAAAATCAAGTCTCAACCGGGACTCGAACCCAGGCCCTCTGGCATACCGTGCCAGCTCTCTAACCACTGAGCTATTGAGACCCGATGTATTGACTGACTTTCACGCACCTGTGAACCCGGTGACACATTTAATTAGTGTGTTTACAAACCTTGTTTGCTTCATCCACCCAGTACTCTGTAATAGGTATACTAGTATAATGATGATCAACAGCAGCAACCTGAAATAAAAAAAAAAAACAAAAACATGTATATGGGTTATAGAATAAATCTGATTTTATGAGGTGAATACTTGAGAAGATGAATAAATTTTAGAGGTTTATGTGTGTAAATTTTATACATTGCAGTATAAAAATAATGCAAAATAAAATGGCACCTGTATATCGGCCTTTTTAAAGAGATATCTGAGTGCAATATCTTGTGACGTCATAGAGCAGTAATTGATAAGCTGACTCCGAACATAATCTTGGTAACCTGGCATTTTTCTGAATTTTGCTGGCCGTGGATCCTCCAAAGATTCGTCAGACAGTTTTCTCTTTGATGGAATACTTTCTGCCTCCACTGGGACACCTAATTATAAAAATCACCATTTCGAAATATAACTTACATGCATTTCCACTTCATTAACTATACTCGCTACAAAAGCTTACTAACAAGAACCTGTCAAAATTATTTTTGAATTTGATATGATGTATTGTTGAATTTCTTGCAACTAATTTTATTTCTTAACACAATTTTTGGAATTCATTTTAATGAAATTTTGAAAATGTTCTTTTTTTTTTGGCCAATTGCTCTTACCATGGTAAGTTGCCTTTGGTTTGTGGAAAAGCTGCAGATTTTCAGTACAACTTTTATCAACAGCAACATTCCCTGTCTCTGTAAAATGCTGCAGCATGAGCATGACAGCAGCTAGGTGCTTACAGGTCCCATGGGGTCCTTTTCCTGCCGGACACTCGCAGTCACTATTTATGGCATCTCCTGTCCTTTTGTCCATTTTCAGTTTATAGTTATAAGAAACCTAAATGTAATATAACATTTTAAAAGGCTAGTTTCTTAAGATTACAGAATATACAATTGCTTAATTATTTCACTTTGTATACATTCATAAACTCAATTCTTGCATATTGTCACAACTAGACTTCAATATTAGTTTCCTAAAGATACCTTATTTTTCATCGCAGCACCAACAATCCCCGTAAAGAAGATGTCATTTTCTTTCACAACAACAGAGCATGCCTGCACTCTATTCCCTTGGAACATTGCAGAACCCTTGGACACTGCCTTAATGTCTTTCGTAAACTGCTTATCACCTGGAAGTATTTTATAAATTAAAAAATATATATGGGTACTCATACATGGTTTAACAGTTTTTAAATGAAAAAAACTATATTTATAATAAGTTTTCAATCATAATACCTAATTAATAGGTATGTTGTTAATATTAGATTGCAATAACTGATTACAATGCACTCTTTAAAACTTTAAATCTTTATAGTTTTGAATCTGAAGTAGTATTTTATCATACATACCTGCTATTCTGTAAACAAAATATTGGTTTATCTGCTCCGTAGTTATTTTTGGCAGGAAAACTTTATGTTCTTTCTGGAGCTGTTGGTAGCCAGACACTGGCCAGCCCACAGATACAGGGGTAGGGACACTTTCTAGCGGAGGGGGTTGAAAATCTCTGTTTCTGTCATATGCTTTCAATCTACAAAATTTTAGATAAATCGAACACTTTAACCTCTATTTTCGATTTTCATTAATTTCAAGAATAAGAGCAGTTTCAATAAAGTTAGGTACTAAACAGGTGTACAGTTCAGTAATGACCCATATTAAAAATACGGTGCAATAATTTATTGAAAACAACATAGACATCTAGAGTCTATTTGTAATTTTCTTGTGAATAACGAGGCCAGCACCTATGGAGATGGCAAAAAGAGAATTTGTGTTTATTTTTCTAGAAGAAAATGCTCATTTTTTACTACCTCAATTCATTAATTTACGGTGGAATACTAAACGCATTGCGAGTAAGGAGTAAACTATGTTGTTTTGTATGCCTTAACTTCAGCATCATCAATGATATCGATGTCAGAAAAATTGCTTTTATGAAATATATAATACCTTTCAATAAGTTCTGTTTTTCTCCCGCCAACACTTGCACCTTTTGTTGCCAATTCAGCCCTCAATTTAGGAACGCTCCATGTCAAATATGACCGCGACGCCATACTTAGCTCCAGCGCATAACCGATAATACACGAGCGCCACCTACCGTGTAATGACGTGAATGCTTACTATTTACTTATCAGATTATCTATTCTGTCAAAATTCAAAATGTTCATCGATGTGAACTTGTTTTCCCAATAAACTGTCATGGTGCGGTACTTTTTTATGTTCGCCATACATTAATTCAAATAGAAAAACTTTGTCTGAATTCCAACGTCCGAGGGGTGAACAAAAAAATCGCGAACTGTCTCTATATCTACAAAACCGGAAATCAGATGAGAAAAAAAAATTGAACTCACGTAGCTCTACACAAGTATAGAATTGGCGTATGTTGAATAACGTTTTGTTCCTTGTCTATGACGTCATAATGTGAAAAATGACGTCAATCTTTAGATCAATTGTGAAGAAAAAAGGTTGTCTCTGTTCAACAAACGACTGTTAATTTCAGGGTATAACTAAACTTAGAAATTCCTTTAGATGTTGTTTAACGTCCCTCTCGAGAATTTTTCACTCATATGGAGGAAATTCCTTTAGAAGAAGCGTTTAATAATTTGTGCATACTTTATAAAGACAAAAATGACAAAAAATAAATTTAATCAATGATTGGATTGATCAATTTAGAGAAGGATGGCAGATGGTTAATAATGATGATTTTTATGTTGCCCAGTGAAAGCAAGTTTCAAAAGAGATGTTTTTACTTTAGCAAGGACCTCCAATTTACACTTTGAAAAATAAGATATCATTTACTTTAGTCTTCAACATATATCGTATGATAAAAAGGAGGCAGCTCTTCTCTATCCATTTTCGAGTAAACGTCTCCCCCGAGACAAGATTTTGGTTTTGATAATTTTGGAAAGGGTATTTATAACCATCCATTCCGCTGCATTTGATCAGTTTTGAAAAATTAACATACATGGAAAGAAATATAAAGCAAAAAAAATTTCACTTTTTGTAACAGCACGCTAGGGTGGGGATTACCTGATTGCCTATATCACTTGAAGTGATACGAGCAGAACAGTGACAGGTCACAGATGTAGATAAAAATCGGACTAATTAAAAATTTAATAGAACTGAAACCAAATACTTTCTTTTATGTACGTTTTTTCAATTTGTTCGCGAATTTTAACACCACTCGTATAACTTCTATGGAATCAAGAATTATTTTTAATAACACCCAAGAATATGACATCAGCAATCAAGTTAAAGGCGCTTGGTCCGATTCTAATCGCTTAAAATACATATTCGATTTTCTTCTTGAAAAATAATTGTCCATAAATTTTTTCAACTTAAATTTATCGCTAACATTTTTATCTCATGACGAACACACCCGAGCATTTTTTCACAACAAAGTACATTTATTACCTGTACAAGGACAAATTTTAGCTCTTTCAAAAAATAATTTAAAACATCTTATTTTCCTTTATTCTTTAAGTATGCATATTTATATAATAATTACTACGGATTATATTCCATAATTTCTTAATTCTGAAAAGTTGTATTATTACTAGGGCTTCTAATAATAGAGAAAAAAATACTTGGGTTTGATTTACCATCATTATAAGATATATCCGATAAATTTATTCTCTTCAAAATTAACTTCACAACAGATCTTAACTTCCGGCAGGAACTACTGTTTGTCAATAAGGTTTGGATCTGCGTTTTCCATGTAAAAATTGTTGTTATAAACTATTAAATCAATCTTATAATTTATTTTTATATATTATCTATGTAATGACGTACTTTTATTGTGTAAGATAATATGTGCCTGTTTCGGGTTAAGCGGCTTTAAAACTGAAATTACCATAATTTGATATTCTACACGAATGCCCTGTAACATACTTCCAGCTTTCAAGAACCAGAAGTCTCTGTCGAGACTGAAGCTCTACTGGTTAGAACTTATAGCAAAGGAAGAGTAAAGTACTTAAGCAGCTGGGATTTGAAACTTTACAACAGCAATAAATAGAAAAATGATCGTTGATAAAGTCTCTTTATGTTCTTAGAGTAGTCTACTTGTGTGCCAATTTATACTGAAATCAGACCAAAACTGTAGGAAGAGTAGCATTTTGAAACAATTTTACAGACATTTCTATTTTTAGTAACCTCTACAACATCGTAATCAAAATTAAAATTCGATACGCATAATTATGCATCTTAGTGTATTCTACTTGTGTGCCAAGTTTTACTGAAATCAGACCAAAACTGTAGGAGGAGTAGCATTTTGATTGATTGATTGATTATATACTGTTTAACGTCCCTCTCCAGAATATTTCACTGATATGGAGACGTCACCATTGCCGGTGAAGAGCTGCAAATTTAGGCCTATGCTTGGCACTCAGGGCCTTAGAGCAGGGAGGGATTTTTATCGTGCCACACCTGCTGTGACACGGGACCTCGGTTTTTACGGTCTCATCCGAAGGACCACCCCATTTAGTCGCCTTTTACGACAAGCAAGGGGTACTGAGGATCTATTCTGACCCGGATCCCCACGGGGTAGCATTTTGAAAGAATTTTACAAATATTTCTATTTTTAGTAACCACGGCAACATCAGACATCAAAATCAAAAACCAATATACAGAATTATGTATCTTAGTGTAGTCGGCTTGTGTGCCAAGTTATTCTGAAATCACATCAAAACTGTAGGAGGAGTAGCATTTTGACAGAATTTCACAGAAATTTCTATTTTTAGTAACCTCGGCAACATTGTTCATCAAAATCAAAAACCGATATACAGAATTATGTATCTTAGTGTAATCTACTGGTGTGCCAAGTTATACTGAAATCAGACCAAAATTGTAGGAGGAGTAGCATTTTGAAAGAGTTTCACAGAAATTTCTATTTTTAGTAACCACGGCAACACCGTTCATCAAAATTAAAATTCGATAGGCATAATTATGTATCTTAGTGTATCTTTGTTCATTTTGCTGGGTTGTACTGCGCACTAAAAAGGAAAAGAAGGATTATAAGGTTAAGTGGTAGTTTAAAATTTTGGCTTAGAACCTAAGTTGACCCTGTTTTCTTGATTTTTTTCTGTATTTCATTATTTCTTAAGTTAAGATGATGCTGAGAATTATTTTTAACTAATATTCATTATGATAAGTAGAAATTACAATTTGTCATATACATGTGTTCAACAGCAAAAATACAGAGCTTTTTTTTTTCTAACATAAAGTAATTTTTTCTTCATAAAAAGTAATAAGTAAGTAACGAATTGCTTTATACATCTTTGATATTTTGCAGCTTTTGGACTGAATTTACATCCAAGGTAAAGTCAATAAGGTATTTTAAACTACGAGTAAAAAATTTCTTCCTGTTTGTTTCGTATGGAATAAATAAATTATCAAATTCAGTTGAGTGGTATTCTATTGTTCTTTCAATGCCTTTTAAATAACACAAAAACAGACTTAAATGTACATCCCAACAACTGTCTACCCTCAATTCAAAAGGAATAGAGATGGCTGCATCTCAAGAAGAGGGAACGGAGATGACTGCCGCTGAAAAAGAAGGATTTGGGATGGAAACTGTGTCAAGCAGTACGTCATAAGCCAGGGAAGGAGCAAAGACACTTTCTTGGATGTCAGATGGATTTGGAGGCTATATTTCAGTTGCCCTGAAACCACTGATGATGTTTTCTTTGGTGAAGGCTGCAGTCCAGGCTGTTTTATACACCTTTGGCCATGTTGTCTTGTTTATGGCAAGGTCTGGATGCTCAGTCAGCAAGTTGTTACAAGCTTTGAAGAAGGCTCGAGAAAATAGTACAAAAACACATTTATTCAGCGGCTGAAGGTGATGAGATGTATGGTGAGGCATGGCCAGAATTAGGAGTTTTCTCTCACGGCCTCCTGAACATACTGAAGAAGACCCAAGACTTCATGGGAAGAGTGGGAGTCCACATACCGATGTTGGTGAGGAATACCTGTGAAAACCACATTTGTCGTAGGATGTCGCACATTCAGGCCTTTTCCTGGTAGGTCCATAAGGTTCCAGCTGGAGATTTGAGGGCGGAAAAAGTCTCCAGGCACCGTGGTGTCCTTTCACGTTGTACATTGGAGGAAGGACATCACCAAGAGCATTTACACAGGGAAGAATGGTAACGTTCTCTCTGATTTCTTTTCCTCCCTGGAATGGACCTGGCACCCTTCCTGGCAACAACAGAGGTTAGGCGATGCTCAAACTGCTTTCCAGTCTCATCCAAATTCCATATCATGTCTGGAGTAAGGTAGTTGTTGGTCCTTTGTGAAATATTTAAAGCTAGAGCGAACATCGCTATCCAGCTTCTAAAAGTTTTCGTCGATTTCCTGAAAAGCTGGTTCAACGACATAGGGAGCTCCGTGGACCTCTGTCTTGAGTATTTAGTCCGTGATTTTATTCCATTTCTAAAATATATAAATAAACAATTAAAAGTTTTTACATTAAAGGCATAACCGATGATATGACATGATAATGAATTTCAATAATGTATTAATGTTTTAGTCACTTAACTAAATTGCTATCCGTTTGCCGTTATTTTGAAAACATGAGGCCTAGAGTGGTTTCTGATGGTGTTGATATGGGAGTGAACCACTCTGTGATGTTTAAAACATCTCTTGTCCGAATACTGGTTGGGTTCGGTGAGAAGTATCTTTCAAAATCAGTCATCCGTTTCTTCAGGGTCGACGCTGCATGGCTACCTAGCCAGTGACTAAACCTTTTAAAGAGCAATACATAATTTTAATCAAGTTAATTGAATAAAAACTACATATTAGAAATGTGGGATTAAAGCCACGCCAATTTAATTTATTGTATATTATACAATTGACGATTGATAAACTGAGTAAAGTACCCCAGATTATGTTATATCGTATAATATAAGTTGAAACAAGCAAATTCAAAGAATTGTGGTCCCCCGCTTTCGACGTCTTTGTGGGTGAGATGTTATTTTTCATGACATTTTGTGTGTAATATGAACATCCTATCATTTATTTAGAAAGTAACTTTGAAGTTGATTTTTTTTAAGAAACAAGTTTTTGTTAAGTACTCCAAGAGCAAAGGGTCAAAGTTGTTGATATCCAATGAAAGATTTTTCACAATGATTATATATCTGAAGTATGAAAACCCTAGCCCTTACTGTTCAGAAGTTATGGTCAAGGTTCAAGTTTTTTAAAAAGAACGTAAATCTCTATGGTAAAGGTCAAAGTTGTTGATATCCAATGAAAGTACTTGCCATAAAGAATACAAATGTGAAATATAAAAGTCTTTTAAAGAACTTTACATAATTATGATTAAATGCAAAGATGACCTTCATAGGAAATGTAAACAAAACTTAGACAAACTTACCTCTGAAATAGGTCTGGCAGAAAGGATATTTCAAAAATGAACAGGGTCTCAACATTCAAATGGCAAAAATGCATCAGGATGAATACTTCAGTAGTCGTAGAAAAATTGAGCTTTATTCAAGAAAAGCTTCACAATAGGAAAATCGCCATAGAAAAAAATAGTAAAAAACAGAAGATAGTCCTTCATTTCTTCTTAGAAACAAAAGTGAAAATGAAACTATAATTTTACAAGTGAACTAGTGCTAATTGTAACGGGGACCGTTACAGATGTTCCCCAAACGCCACCCAACTTTCTTTTAGAACCATATTCCCTGTAAGCTTCATTAAATAGGACAGAATCTATGCATTGGAGACTTTAGCAACGCCAAGTTCATTCAAATTTTAGCATTGCATGCGTGCGCATGTAAATTCCATGTAAATGCATGTAAATGACCATATCATCTTGTCTACACAATCTATACATTTTAACATACTAAATATTAAAGTGTTAATCGAAAAGTATTTAAAAATACGCTCATTCAAATGTATTTTTGATTTAACTCATTTCACGTGCACGCACGTGCATACATGAGCATGATGTCCATATCTTCTTGTAGACGTCCATTACATCTCTCTATGTTCTAAATCCCACTCCGTTTGGTTGAAAACCGAAGCAGTTATAGCTGTTTATAAAGTTTCAGCCAATCAGATTACAGCGCAAGTACACGCACGTGTATGCATGTGCATGGCAACCATATCATGTTGTAGAAGTTCATTATATCTATCTATGTTACAAATCCCATCCTGTTTGGTTGAAAACCAAGGGAGTTATAGCTATTTAAAGTTTAAGCCAATCAGAATGCAGCGCACGTGCATGCACGTGATTTTATGACAAATGCTATATATCATGTTGTAGGATATATTAATGCATGGCTATTTGTAAAATTTCATAGGATTTCGTCGAAAAACAAGAAAGATATAGAGACTTTAGTTTCAGCCAATCAGAAGAAAGTGCACGTGCATGCGCGTGAGATGTTGCTATTTTGACCATGTCATCATGTCCATACTACTAATAAATAATCAAATTATGAGTTTCAAAGCATTTCATCAAAAAATAAAAACGTTACGGCTGTACCTATTATATTGGTCATTTCACGTGTTGCACGCGCACGCTCTTGCAAGCACGTGCGCGCAAAATGACCTTGACTAGTCAATTCTACATAACATGTCTACTAACTCTAAAAAGGTTTTACCTACATCGGATGAACAGTTTACAAGATCATTCCCGGACAAAAAAGTACCCAGGAAGAAGAAGAAAAATAATAATAACTAGATGCGATCTCGTTGCAAGCAACGAGTAGGTCTTCCGTCCGAATTTTCGATAAGATGAGATATGACTTTGACTATGATCTTTGATAAAACATCATGGAATCATGCCTTTTTTCTCTTTTATTTAAATCCTTTTGATTTAGATAATATCATCAATGCGTACTTAATTTGCACATTAATTCTTTTCTTTTTTCTAATTTGAAAAACTACCAAAACCAATTAAAGAAGATTTGTAAGAAAACCTTGGATTATAAATGTAAATTGACACAGAATTGCAACGAACCTACGACGTGACAATCCAAGTATCCCTACACATTTCATTGCTCCTTATGTTACTTTCGTTCAAGCAAACGCTCGGCTGCCTCTGTTAACCGCTATTGCGAAATGTCGGAATTGACAGAGACCGCCGCCATTTCGTTGCCGCTTCAGATTTTTGAATGTTTATATCTCGAGTTTGAATCAATAAATTTACAAACGAATTATATATTCAGCCTAATAAGAAATTTTTCTATCAACTATACTAATATAATTTGAAAATATTGAAAAACAAAAAAGTTAAAGACGAGAGACTTTTGGCCCCTCTATGTCCCTGATTTGAAGCACTAACCCCGTTTACTTGATATCAAATGAAAGGTCTTACTATATTGCACATTTTTTATTATATATGTCTTAACAAAATATTAACAGATAAAAAGATATAAAAGAAAACGTGTCAATTTTTGCGAGAAGAGTATGAGGCTATTTTTCGATCCCAGGCGAGCGTCGATGCCTTTTTACCTGGAAAGCTCTATATGCAAAATGTCACATCTACTATCCTTCCTCTACCTTCACTGAAAATCTCAATTCGATATCTTCAGTCGTTTAGGAGGAGATCTCAGGACAAGCTGACCCTCTAAAAATCAGAAAATCGTCCATATATCACGACCGGAAGTGACGACGTACTTACGAAAAATTTCCGACAAGATTCAGATAAATATCTATCAGATCTGAAAATTTGGTGAGAATCGGTTCAGCCGTTTCTTAGAAATCGCGTGCACAAAATCGGTAAGAAAAAAAATAATAATAATAGGGAAAAAGAAACCGAACGAAAACAATAAGGTCTTCCGTTGGAGACGGAAGACCTTAACTAGTGCTAATTGTAACGGGAACCGTTACAGATGTTCCCCAAACGCTCCCCAACTCCCTTTTGCTGCCATATTCCCTATAAGCTTCATTAAATAAGACAAACTCTATGCATTTGAGACTTTAACAACGTTTACCCAGAAGTGTACCAATTTCATTCAAATTTTAGCATTGCACGCGTGCGCATGTGCATGCATGTGCGTAATGACCATATAATCTTGTCTTTACAATCTATAGATTTTAATATACTAAATATCAAAGTATTTAATCCAAACGTATTAAAAAAATACGCTAATTCAAGTGTATTTTAGATTTTACTCATTTCACGTGCACACACGTGCTCACATGAGCATGGCGACCATACTTTCTTGTAGAAGTCCATTACATCTATCTATGCTCTAAATCCCACCCCGTTTGGTTGAAAACCAAGGGAGTGATAGCTGTTCAAAGTTTCAGCCAATCAGATTGCAGTGCACGTACATGCACGTGTATGCATGTGCATGGTGACCATGTCTTCTTGTAGAAGTCCATTATATCTATCCATGTTCCAAATCCCATCCTGTTTGGTTGAAAACCAAGGGAGTTATAGCTATTTAAAGCATGAGCCAATCAGATTGCAGCGCACGTGCATGCACGCGTTTTCAAAATAATTGCTATATATTTTATTGTAGGATATCCTAATACATGCCTATATTTAAAATTTCAAAGGATTTCGTCAAAAAACAAGAAAGATAATGAGACTTTAGTTTCAGCCAATCAGAGCGAAGCGCACGTGCATGCGCGTGAGATCTTGCTTTTTTGACCATGTCATCTTGTCTATGCTTCTAATATATACTTCTAATATGAGTTTTAAAGCATATCATCAATAATTTAAATAGTTACGTCTGTATCAATTATATTGACATTTCTCGTGTTGCACGTGCGAGCTCTTGCAAGCACACGTGCATGCACATGCTTTCATGATATTTCTTTTATTACGGGCGGTAGATCTCCCTAATGTATGACTATGTTCAAAATTTCAAATGATTTTATCAAAAACAAGAAAGATATTGAGACTTTAGTTTCAGCCAATCAGAGCGAAGCGCACGTGCTTGCTCGGGCGATCTTGCTATTATGACCATGTCATCTTGTGCATACTACTCATATATCCTCACATTATGAGTTTCAAAACATTTCGTCTAAAAATAGAAAAGTTACGGTTATATCCATTATATATTGGTCATTTCAAGTTTTGCACGTGCGCGCTCTTGCAAGCACGTGCGCGCAAAATGACCTTGATTCCGCAAATCTACATAACATGCCTACTTACCCTAAAAAGTTTTCCCCTTAATCGGATGTGTACTTTACAAGATCATTCGCGGACAAAATTTTCCCGAGAAGAAAAATAATAATAACTAGAGCCGAGCTCGTTGCAAAGCAACGAGTAGGTCTTCCGTCCTGTTTGACCGGAAGTAACTTTCCTTAAAAAAAAAGAAAAGAAATGAAGTCCAAAAATGGTTTAATCCTCCAAATTTATGTTAATTTTTGCAAAATTCAGCAATTTTTGGCAACTTCCGGTTTGACCGGAAGTACCGTCGACGGACGGAAAATTAAGATTTAAGCTTCCAGTGACATATGATATCCAAAAACTTGTCAAGAACAGCAAAAATATGCAATTTTTGACTACGGAAGTGATGTCGCCGGACGTATTTTGACGACCCCATTAGATAAAGCTTGACATTTTGAACAACTTTGCTTCTTTCACGTATTACAAATTCTCAATACTTTTTAAGATATAAAGGGCATACTTTCGGCCCCTCTAGGCCCTTAATTTTAGGGGCCAGCCCTTTTTTCGAGATATCATTTGAAAGATCATGTAATTTTACACTTCTTTTGTTCTACATGTCTTAACAAAATATTTCTAAGTAAAAAGTTATCTTTGAAAAGGTGTCAAATTTTTGAAATTCTTGATAGGACTATTTTTGCGCCATAGGGAGCGTCGGCGCTTCCTACTTCCAGTAATAATGATATACTCAATTCACATCTACAAAGGTTGCTCTATCATCACTGAAAATTTCATACTTATATCTTCAACGGTTTTTGAGAACATTGCCGGACAAAGTGACCCTCTAAAATGACAAAATCGCGAAAATCTCCGAACCGGAAGTGACGTCATCAAAATAAAAAATTTTATTTCTAGATTTTTTGATGTTCTATCAGACCTGAAAGTTTCATGAAAATCCATCCAGCCGTTTCCGAGAACTCGCGTGCACAAAATCGGTAAGAAAAAAAATAATAAGAAGAAAAATAGTGGAAAAGAAACCTAAGAAAAACAATAAGGTCTTCCGCTGAAGACGGAAGACCTTAATAATAAGAAACAGAGTAAAAACAATATGTTCCCCAACTTCGTTTGGGGAACATAACTAACTAGAGCAAAGCTCGTTGCAAAGCAACGAGTAGGTCTTCCGTCCTGTTTTGACCGGAAGTTAACAAAAAGAAAGCAATGAGCTAAGTTGTCTCCAGTGACTTTATAATTTCTATTTTGAGTCAAAACCTTCAAAATAAGCTTTTTTGGCTACTTCTGGTTTGACCAAAAGTGATGTGAATTGACAAAAAATTAAGTTTAATGCCTTCAGTGATATATGTTACCCAAAACCTTGTCAAGAATGACAAAAATATGCACTTTCTGATGACTTTCGGTTTGACCGGAAGCGACGTCACCAGACGCATTTTGACGAATTCAATAGATTAAGCTTGACATTTTGAACAACGTTGCTTCTTTGACGTATTACAAATTCAAATTTTTTTTATCAGATATTAAGGAAAAAAAATTGG
Source organism: Saccostrea cuccullata (assembly GCF_032062105.1). Classification (NCBI taxonomy): domain Eukaryota; kingdom Metazoa; phylum Mollusca; class Bivalvia; order Ostreida; family Ostreidae; genus Saccostrea; species Saccostrea cuccullata. Next base: position 15,691 of record NW_026937808.1, on the reverse strand, counting down.
TCCCTCTAAGTCCTTAATTATAAGGGCAAGCCCTTTATAGTTGATATCCTTTGAAAGATCGTGACATTCTCTATAATTTTTCTTCTATATGTCTTTACAAAATATTAACATGTAAAAAGATATTGCAGAAAAGGTATGAACATTTTCTAAATCCCCGATGGGATTTTTTAAAAGCCACAGCGAGCGCCGACGTGCGTCACATCAGCACATGTAGCTCTATCATCACTGAAAATATTATGTTTCTGTCTAAAAGCAATTTTGAGAAAAAATGCTGGTCAATGTGACCCTATGAAAATCACTAAATCACAGAAATCTACACTAACGAATGCTCTGTGCCAAGTTTAACTTAACTTTGTCCAGTTGTTCTGAGAAGGAAATGAAATTCTGAAGAATTTAAGATAAAGATGATAATGGGTGAATTTTCAAAATTTTACTACAGCTTTAGCTCATATGAGCTAAACTGTAAACAGATTTTGTGCTTTGTTGACTTTAAAATGTTACTGGACATCTCTTTGATCTTGTGTTTGAAATAACATGTCCTTTGTTCTGAATCATGCACATTTGTTAATGCTTTAGTTGTTTATGCCAAGATAGCAATGTTCCTTCAATTATACTGTAAAAATACACATATAAGATCTTATATATTGCCACTGAAGACAGACCTCTATCATCTTTACCATTAGAGTTGGTATGTCTTCCCTTGGAAGCGGAAGACCTCAATACAGATGTAAACATGCAAGATCTGACAAATATTTAAAAGAACATTTATTCCAAATTAAACATATTAGATTTTGCAACAAAATCTATTTATCTTGAAAAACTGAAAGCAATTGATATAATCATATTTTTGGATTTATGTCTGTTTCTCAAATCAAAATTTAAATATGATATATTTAAAATCATCTTCTTAAACTGAGACTTGATTCAGTTGGTTGTTTCAATTTCATTCTGCTGTTAATTCTTTGTCATCTCCCAAAAGAGGCTCTTCTGGCAAATCATGATCATGCTTGGCATCAAATTTCAGTACTCAGATGACAGTCACACCTATCAAAAGAAATTGATTTTTTTAAAAGTACAACTTATCAGATAAGATAAACCATCAAACTTAGTTATAAGATATTGTTATACCTTTGAAAAATTGTTCCTATACAGATCTATACAGAAAAAAGTCTAATATTTTTAATGTTTTGCTGAGCGGGCATAAAAAAATCGATGTTGGACCGCTCAGAGATATGTTGAACTGCTTACGTCACAGAATGGGCGGAGCTTAATCTCATTTTCATTCTCTGGTTTTAAACAATGACAGATCTAATGTTACATTACGGAATATAGTACAAATTATACATGTATGTCAAAAAATATTAAAAAAAATGAAAGGTATAACAAAACATTTATTGACAGAGTTCTCAGGCAAAATGCGTTTTGTCGGACCCTCGAACCAAACTGTCTGCCTTCGGCCTAACGGCCTCGGGCAGACAGTTTGGTTCTATGGTCCGACAAAACGCATGTTGCCCTCGAAATTAGTCAATAAATGTATACTGTCACGTTTTCTGCATGTGTATTATTTGTAAAACTACTCTAAAATCATTTATAAATTTAGGTTAACAGGCAGTCATTTGAGGATGTAATAAATAACATATTAGTTTTTCATGATTTCAAATAAATGGTATATACATAACTTGTTCATGTCAAAATTTATTAGGAATGGTAATGGTTAACAGTAGGGATGTCAAAATTGTCAATAATTGATATTCGAATATTCGATAGAGGTATTCGAATATATTCGAATATTCGATAAAAAAAATACATCTTGCTTTATAATTATATATCTTCACTCTTTCGTCAAGCAATATACATTATTTTTTGCCATTATTTTGGAATTAAATCTCATGTAGAGTTTTGTAAATGCATAGTAGTTATATTCTTAAAATATTTTACAGAATATATGAAGATTTTACATCCTAAATGTGATGATTTTTTCCTGAAATTTCAAAAGACTCTTATAGTACATGTACTTTCCAGATTAATTAATTGTCTTACCAAAGTATCCACTGATAACCCCTACAGATTTACACCAGACAGAACAATTATGTAATGAAGAAAAATTAAAAGCAATTACTTTTAGCCAATTAATTTCCTGATAATGATTTTAAATGATATAGAAAAACAAGGGATCCATGTGTTTACTTTAAAATTGTGTCCTAACAATACAGACTTATTGTAATTACTGGATACTGTTATACCACTATTATTAAATGATTAAATGGATTATTTATATTAATTTAATAGAAACACTCTTTACACCATGACGGTTATCCAAGAGGATTATCTTTTAATTTTATTTTAAATCAAATCTATTGCTGGTCAACAGTACAAATTTGATTCAATTTCTGTTTAAACTGCCAGATTTTTCTATCTTTTAAATGCTTGTATACTTAAAATCCGAATATTCGAATCATAAATTTATATTCGAATATCAACTCATCGAATGAATATTCGAATATTCGTTGACATCCCTAGTTAACAGTTGTTAATCGACTAATCAGTCAGAAAGATGGTATCTGGTTATGATTTTTTATGTGTCAGGATAAGGCCATTCATAAAGGTGTTACAGCACATTAGAGATGTTTCTGAATATGAATCGAATCCGAATCTGAAAATGAATCTGAAACGAATCTGAATCGGAGGGATTCCGATCCCGTTTTGAAAATAGATATAACTCTAAATTAGACACTGAGAGTATGATTACTGACGTTTTGTCTTTAATATATCAATAAATACTTGTAACCTCTATTTGCATTTCCAATGTCTTTGTCAGCAGGGGTGTAGTATCCGGGGTGGGGGGGGGGGGGGCAGGGCGGCCTGCCCCCCCCCCCCACTTTTTTCCCAACCTTACTTAAGTTAAAGGAAATGTTAATTGAAAGCCTGGTTGCCCCCTCCCCCCTTTTTTAAAAATGTAGCGAAAATGTAGTATAAGAATTGGTACTAAAAGTAGTTGATACTGAGAAAAAGTTTACCCCCCCCCCCCCCTCCACGAAATAGGATTCTCGACTTTGGGCAACTTTTCCGTTTTTTTTTTTGTTTTTTTTTTGCTTGTCAACTCTTTCAGGTAAGGAATTTTTTTTCTCTGCCTGGCTCCCCCCCACTTTCAAATACGATGCTACGCAACTGGTCAGAAATGAAATTACAAATAGTTAATGTACTTTATTTTCTACTTTCTATTTGTACTGGTTCATCAAAAGGTGCTGTTGAGAAAATCACGTGCAGGGCGGGACAAATAGAAACAAGAAGCTTGGCTTGTAGCAGGTTGATTGACAGAATCAAGAGCATGTAAATACACTGTATAAGGAAAAACTGTCAGATTTTTCGAATGCATGATGATGATCAATTGATCTGCATTCGATAAAAAAAAAATGGGCTGCGAGAAAGTGCACGGTCACAAGATAGCGTTGTTGAAAAAAATACGTCTAAATATATAAGATGCATTTACTCAATATAAGGTTCAAAACACCATTCCTGCGAGGAATAAATAAAGTAAGCTAATGAAAATTTTTCGAACAAGTTTACCCATAAATTGAAAGGAGTCCTTTTTTGTTATTCAGTCTACAGAATTTGACCAATTTATATCAATAAACATCCAGTGACAAAAATATAAACACCACCCACTATATATTTTCCTTATTATCCCCTCGCGCAACTAGTTGCGGAGGGGATATAGCATCGCGAATGTGCGTATGTATGTGTGTTAGTGTGTTAGTGTGTTCGTTACCTTGTGGGCAAGATTGACAGAGAACCTTTGCATTTACCTTTCTCAGCGTTTACATACTTGTGTGGCAGCATAAAAGGAAAAAGCCTATTAATTTTCAAGTCCATTGATGAAATATTTCTTCAGATATCGCGTTTTTACTGCCTCGAAACCCTGACATTTTATGTACGAGTTGACAATAATCATTTGTGGGCAAGATTGACAGAGAACCTCTGCATTAACCTTTCTCAGCGTTTACATACTTGTGTGGCAGTATTAAAAGAAGAAGCCTATTAATTTTCAAGTTCAGTGATGAAATATTTCTTCAGATATCGCATTTTCACTGTCTCGAAACCCTGACATATTATGTACGAGTTGACAATAATCATTTCCGATAGGGAACCAGTTTAAAAGCCGTGTCGAGTCTGTGGGAACCAGAGTAAAAGAATTTGATGAACGTCGCGGTTTCATTACCAAATTCCAATAGACTAGGTGTCTGGGAATTTGGGGTGCACATTTAATTTAAAGTGTGTGTGTGGGGGGGGGGGGGGGGGGGCTAAATCAACAAAAAAGGTAAACAATTTTCAATGCATAAAAATTGTCCATATTTGCAAAAAAGTGGGAGGCTAAGCCTTGTTATTTTTCATTACGAAAAAAATGCATATTGCCTGGAGCTGTGAAATATACTAATTAGGTAGGTAAATAATTAAAATTACTGAAACTTGTACATGTAGCATACGTGATATGTTTCTACTAGGTATAAGGGAAAATGCCCAATTACGTATGCATATTATGCCCCAACCCCAACCCCCCTCAAACTTGAATGTTATGCATTTGATTTTTGTTAAAAATAGACACCCCCACCCCTTATAATTTTGTTAAAGAAATAAATAGAGCTGATAAACAATATAACACACTATATTAAACTTTACTACCAAAAATTAGGTATCAATGTTATGTCCCCCCCCCCCAAACCAAGACGCTTTGCATTTTGTTAAAAAAAATCATAAGAGGGAAATTAAAGAAGATATGTTGTAGTATCAATCTTCAACATGTTTCACGTTAATCTAGAGAATTTATTTCTTACAAGATATTGCCATTACCAGTGATGTTCCTGCCGCGAGGGGATGCTCCGCTTAGCGGTGCCCTTGTTAGTACAGGTACAGGGGCATTCTTAAAAAGAAGAATTAAGAAATATTCTTTTTATAATGTTTTTTTAAGTTATCGAATCGGGATCGGGATCTCACCGATTCAGATTCATTTTCAGATTCGGATTCAATTCATATTCAGAAACATCTCTATTAGGAACAATGCACTAATGAAGTGACAAAACAGCATCACATAAGAAACAATGAGCTAGCGCAAAGTTACAATGCTGCTCTAGCTCATTTAAAACACAATGCTTCTAAGTTTATGACAGCATGCTAATTGTTTAAGACACTTACATGCTAGCGTGAAGTAAAAGTGCGCTATCACGCTTATGAGAATGGGCTAGTGTGCTTATGACAACACGGTGACACTGTACTTAGTGCGTTTGTAACAAAGTTTCAGCAGGCTGTTTGCACTACGCCGTCAAGCTTACACATAAATATACTCTTGTTTCCTGTCCCCTGACCAAAAAAATCAGGGTCGGTAGGTAGGGAAAAAATTTTATTTTTTTAAAATTTAATGAATGCAGAACATATAGCATGTAATAACTGTAATAACAAGAAAATAATATGTTAACAGTTTCAAAGCAAGTTTGTTAATCAAGATTTATAAAGTAAAGGTAACCTGTACACTTGTGATGTATTAATTCTGTAAATATCATTGGTCAACTTCAGTATTTTAGAAAAATAGTTATCCAAAAAATGAAAATGTAATAAAAATTTTTAGGGTCGGAGGGTAAAATGTAGGGTAGGTCGAGTGACAGGAAACAGGAGCATTTTTTTATTTTGGCCTAATAGATTGTGTAAAGTTGTATTAGGCCATTCCAAGTTTTTTCTCTGTTTAGCGTCCAACCATCTTTCAAAAACCTACCAATCTATTCGCAAAAAAACAACAACACAGAAGCCAAAACATAAAACACCTGATTTAAATGATTTTCAATGATTTGATCTAACTAAACTACTTTAATAGAAGAAATGTCTAATCTTAAGCAAAAACAAGGGAATAAACGCTTACAAAACACCAAATAAAACTTACTGTACAGAATTATTTGGAGAAATTGACAAATTCAACAATTTTGCCTAAATTAATCAATTTCAGGACTCTTGATGTTGTGTGTTTTTTCTAACATGGGGTGTCAAAAACCAAGGCGCACACGGACGCTAAACATAGAAAAAACTTGGAATGGCCTTAGCATGGCAGCATGTTGAGCATCAGCACAACTGCATGTTGTTCTAAGTTGCCTTAGCCTAACAGTGTTGAGAACACTGTGTTAACACATTGTTCCTAACACACACTTTAACAAATTGCCTTATCAGGACACCATTTAGTTTTCCATATATATTTTAAAAAGACTGGGAATAAAATTCAATTTTTGATAAGTTTCTTTTCAATATAGGTGTTTGCCTAAGCGTTTTTTACTATATAACCCAAATACATCATTGTCTGTTATGGTAGCCTAGTGGTAGGGCAATCGCTATGTATAATCATGAAGCTGGGCTTGATTTTAATTCACTGCATCAAACCTAAGACAAAAACATGTACGCATTTATGTTCCCTAACCATGCACCCAACATTTGTAGTGAATTAAACCCTAAAAATCTCACAGTAGATGTTAGGATAATGACCCTGAGTTCCAAGTAAAGTTCCATATTGAAGCTATTCACCAGTATATATTAAATGAGTGAATGAGTGAGATTCTCATGATAACATTATCAATCAAAGTATCAATAAGAAGCTGATACTTACTACTAAATGCTAGAGACAGGTTACTCCAAAGAGACTGTATAAACCGAGATTCTGTGTCACAGTAGGTGTGGGTGTTGGCACGAAAAGGATCCCTTGCTTCTCAAAGGCAATAAGTGCTGAGTACAAGTCTACATTTGCAGCTTACTATCCCAAGTGGTGGCATCATAAAATGACTGAAAAATTTTCAATAGACTAATTAACAAACAAACCATTATCACAAAAAAAAGCAAACTCTACTATTACATTTTTTTTTTTACAAATTTCTTTATTTGCAATTTAACTAAGAAACATACATATGAAATAATAAAATATTGATTTAATTAACTGAGCAATATTATAATGTGTGCAATTTTTTTGTCAATAAATTATACTAAATTTTTTTCTGCAGTAACTTTGGACCCACAGTGCTTTGCTTCTTTGAGCTACATTCAAGCTTTAAAGTGGTATTGTAGGCCAAACTTACACTACGACGTCATGTGACTTTAGAGTCTAGTGCCCTGTTCAGACGGAGAGTTTAATTCGCAGTAAATTATTGCGAAGTAAAAGAAAATTAAATGCAAATCAAACTAATGCATATCAAACTGTGTTCACATGACAGCTAATTATAATGCAAAGTAACCAAATCGAATAAAAATTTTACTTTGACAGTCATGCGGGCTTCAGTTAGGCTTTTATGACATCATTTACAAATCATGTCACCTTAGGCATAAACAGATGTATTTGACATAATGTCACAGTGTCTGTTTTCACATTTTAGTGATTAACACTATATTTTCCTAAGTTTTTCACTCAAAAATAGCACAAGTACTTAAAGCTGACCACCAACATGTAGCATTTGACTTAATTTTGCCATTTCACATGCCTCAAAATTCAATTGGAATAAGCTTACCTTAGTCATGTTAGTGTTCACAAGGAGCTAATGCAAAGTAATTTAATGCGCAGCAAATTAATTCGAATTAAAATAATTTGAATTGAACTCAGTGCATGTGAACATGCATCAATGCACCAAATGTCTAGTGCGGTTTGACAAGCCTGATCTAAATTAAAAGTAAAAAAAGTATCTGCCCTTACCATGCTTATTGTACCCTAACATCACACCCGTCAACATATTATTAGTTGAAAAACATTTTGTTTTGAACATGTTGAAAGCAAGTCTTGTTGAAATTACATGCTCACACATAATTAAATAAAATTTAAAGCTGTGGGGATTTTAAAAGGCTAACTGAGAGCGTCTGAACTGTAAAACAGTTAATATATCGCTGTGTCTGTGTATTTCTAAAAATATCGACAGCTGATAAATGCTCTAAGCTGCCATAGTCTGATAGTAATATAATGTAAATTTTAGGTAAACAAAAATCTTATCTTCGAATTCATTCCCATTGTCCAAGCCAATCATAAATTAAAATGTAACCGTCAGCTCTTTAATCATTCGATACAATTATCACTGGGGAATCCGAAACAGAGTCAAGAGTCAGAGTGTTCATCCTTGTTTATCACTGTGGCAGTCGGAATTTCCTCGTAAACAATTCACACAAGAATATATAAATCGGATAATTTTGCTTAGAATAATGCTCAAGAGGATTGATAAAGTACTATGAGCGGCAGATAAAATGTCCGTGCATGTTTACATACGGCTTGTATGGTGAGAAAATCCTCTACTTCACTTTGTAAACATGATCAACATGTGGGTCCGATTTGCCGATTTCGATGGGACACACTGAAACCCGGATGTACTAAAGACCTGCAATTACCCGATTTTTTTATTTTAAATTAAATGATAATATTGAGTACTTAAAAAGTCTTATTTTAAAGACCTTTGACTATGATGCATTATGTTATACAAGAATTCATTTGTTTGGAATATTACTGACAATTTTTAATCAGGTCATATCAGGATTATAGCATATCAAGTCTTTAGTACCTTCCCGTTTCCCACAATGCCGCGCGTTGTTTACACCTATACAAATGCAGAAAAAAACCATTTTGATTTCACCTTTTGTTGTGTACAAACATCACATTTTAAATTACTTGCATAAAAAGAAAACAGAAACACCGAATCAACACTATATCTTACTGATAGGTCCCTGCTAAAAACTGTGCGTTAGTGGCACAGTGAAGGCTTGGCTGGCTACAGTAGCTAGACAACTTGTCCAAGTAAGGTTTCCCACATATTTGTTTTATGAAAAAACAAATATAGTTCGGAGTTTGTTTATCTTCATACCAAATGACAGGGTTTTTCATCAATTCGAAATGATTTCAAATAAAATTTTTCATAGTATAACTGTTTCCATTAAAAAATTAATATTTTTAGCTCTCAGAAAAAAAAAAACGTTTATGATTTATTTACCCCTGGCCTAATTATAGGGGCCAGCCCCTTTTCCTCAATCTTATATGAAAGCTCTCATAATTACGCACAACTTTTGTTGTATATTTCTTGCCAAACTATTCTCAGTGCAAAAGTAATTACGCGTTTTGACCGGAAGTGACGTCATTTGACGACTTTTGACAATTCCGGCATTATTTCCGGCTGACATCACAGTCAGTAAGTCAGAAAAAAATTGAAAAACTCAAATTCAATCGTTTTATTTGATTTATTTTGATTCAAAGGAAAAACTTTGAATTTTCGACTACTTCCGGTTTTTACCGGAAGTACTTCTGATGGATGCTTTTTGTTGAAGATTGTGAATAAAAATATATGTTCTAATTGGCTTTAATCAATCCCGTTAAATTTTTCAAAAAATCTTAAAATTAAACATCCCTTCCTGTGTCGACCGGAAGTGATGGATGCGAAATTAAAAGACGTCATGCATAACTCAATAAGATGTTTTCTAATCCCTGAAAATATCATGATTCAATTTTGAGTGGTTTACAAGAAGATGCTTGGACAAAATGACAACTTAAAAAAAGAAAATCGGACAAAAAATGTGACCGGAAGTGATTTTCAAAAAAATGAAAAAAAGGTCTGGAGATATTACAATAATGCATCATTCCTGAAAAAATCTTTGAAATCGGTTCAGTAGTTTTGGAGAAATCACGTGTACTATGAAAAGGGAAAAATAATAATAATAGGAAACATAAGAAAAACAGTAAGGTCTTCCGAAGGAAGTCGGAAGACCTTAATAAGAAACAGAGTAAAAACAATATGTTCCCAAACTCCGTTTGGGGAACATAATAAAGTCATAATGCATCTTTATAGGTAGCTCGCTGACTAGACAGTGTACACAGTACGATCAAAACGTAAGTCCAACCTATTTTTGCACACGGTCCTTACAGATGATGCAACAGGTATAAAGAACGCAGGTAAAAGGTGCACACGGCCCCTAATTTTTTGCACACGGTCCTTACAGATGATGCAACAGGTATAAAAACGCAAGTAAAACGTATTGATGAACACGGCCCACAGCAGGTATGTAAACTAGAGCTGAAAATTCAAGATCACTCTTCGTTAGCATTCTGAACTTGACAAAAGTAAAATATGACAGAGGAAAATACAACAGAGACCGTACCAGAAACACAGGATCTTATGGACGTAGATGACAGGAGAATGATATGCGGTATCTAAGTCAAATGGCTTTTATCATGCAGATAATTCAAAATGATATGGGTGAATTTAGAAAAGAAGTGATGCAAAAGATTAGCCAACTAGGAAGGAAGACAGGCCAATTAGTGACAAAAGTACAAGCCTCAACCCAATATTTCAGGGACCCACCAGACTTAACGTTTACTGAAAGAAGGAGACAAAAAAGAGAAAAAGGAAGACAACAGAGATTCAAGGCCCTAATACTACACACAAGAGAAAACTATCCCTAATTACCGATAAGGCACTGAAGGAGAAGTAAATTGATGTATTTTCATTCTGGATAAAATTGCTGCGTTATTTTTTTTGTCTTGTGTGTGTTATTTGTTATTGCTTTGAGGAAATCCAGTTTGAACTGGTTTAGGCTAGGCCGAGCTTTTGACTGTGAGTGAAAGCAGTGAAAGCGTGATGTTATAATGACATTCTTGAATCGCTGCCAAAATCGTAGTAGCATCGTTATGAATCGTAGTAGCAGCGTATATAGTAAAATGTAAACACTCCCGTATTTAGGGGCTATATGTAATAAACTGACCCAGCTATCCCCTAGACCCCCCTAATCTGCACTCCCTTGACCCGTCTATCCCCCAGGGCCAAAAATGCCCTAGATATTGAACCGCCTATCCCCACAGACCCCCCTAATCTGCACTCCGTTGTACCCCGCCCCGGCCCAAAAATGTCCTAAATATTGATCCCCTATCCCCCAGGGCCCAAATGTGCACTCCGTTGAACCCCCTATCCCCCATCCCCCAAAGTGCACTCAGTTGAAAACCCCGGCTAGACCGTTTATACATGTACTACTTGTTAGCAAACTTTAAACATGTTTTTTATTCTCTCCTTCACCAAGGATTTCAAGTCAGCTATATTTCGTGCAATTTCTGGCGTGAAGTCAAAACTCCGCCAAAAACTATTCATATTCAATTATTTAATTCCATTATAACTAATTAAAAAAATTGTCATAAAATATTCAATGAAAATTAAAAGAAAAAATACTCACAAACTATCAAACATACTCCCCATATACTTAAATTTTTTATATACCTGGTTGTGTTTTTTTTTGACATATGATTATTGGTCGAGGGAGAGTGGGTGGATGGGTGGGGGGCTTAAGAACCCCCCTTCTTATTAAAGTTCATTCGTTGTCCTCTCTAAATGAACAATCTTTCTATTTTCGTGTAATATACATGAAGATTTATATATTTATATACATGTAAAAACTTTCAGAATTAAACAATTAATACAAACCAATGACCACATTGACCGCCTCCACAAAATCCTTTACTTCGGTTAGAATTTTAAACTGTCTGCATAGATCGTTGTAACTCTAATAATCAAAATTAGATCTAAACGCTAATTGTCGTCTCCCTCCTTGGAATGTCATCTGTTCCTATAAATAATGAAAATACTTCATTCACTGAGAGAGAGGGGTGGGGTGGGGAAGTAAATACTCTTTATAGTACATATATATGAGAGAGAGATATATACAATATTTTGTTTTATTCACATGATTAATTGTCTGATTTATCTGCAAAACCAAAATAGTATACTGGTTTGTTATTTACGAAACCGTGAAAGATTGCATATATTTTTTGGACGCATCTGTACATTTGAAATCCCCCAAAGTTGTCGTACTTCCGTGAATAGGCGATATGGTCGGGAGATGAAGACATTGAAGGAGTAAAAAATTTAAATTAAAAAAATATATATTTAAAAAGTTTCCTTTGCTTTTGAAAGATATCCCAGCAGGCATTTCAACGTTGAATCAACGTTGAATCAACGTTGCACTTCAATGAATCAACATTGAATTTTGGTTGCATATGAAAGTTGAGACAACGTTGAGATATAACGTTGTTTCAACGTCAATTTTCAACGTTGAATAAACGTTGAAAATGGGTTGAATTTTTGGTTGATTTATGGTTGCTTTTTGGTTGCAAATGAAAGTTGAGGCAACGTTGAAGCTTCAATGTTGTTTCAACGTCAAATATCAACATTGAACAAAAGTGAACATTGGTTGAAATTAGGTTGAGATTTGGTTGAAATTTTTCGGTTGTACAAACGTTGATATTTGGTTGAAATCACGTTGAAATTATATAACATTTTGCTTTAAACAAATACATTTTAAATTCTAATAAAAAAATTTATTCAAGTTGCGTAATATTTCGATAAGTTGTAATCCAGTAATATTATTGTGAGAGAATTTATTTTACATGTATTTTTAATACAAACACAAATTCAAATACAATCACTGAATCTCAAAAATCACTGCTTGACAAAATTTATATTCCAAGTGAAAAGTGGGTCACAGTAAGTTCCACAAAGTGGCGGATCCATTGATTTTAATCACGCATATAGTTAAGTCCCACGAATGAAAGAAATGAAGAGGAGAATGCCTATTGATAAAAGAAATAAAGATGTTAAAGCCATTTGTTCAATAAAATGTACGTAACACGTTATTTCAAACAATAGAAATAAATATTCATGAATGATTAAAAAAATCAGAGAAAGGAATATATTCCGGTACTTGGATTTAATTAACATGATTAAAAGAATTATAGTCGACTTCATTTTAAAATTCGTATGAGTATGCTTATAAATAATTATTACTAAAGAAAAATGTTATAGACATACATATACATTTATATATAGTGTACTTACAAAATGTTGCATTCTTTTGTATATTTTCACGGGCGAAGAATCTGATGCAATCAAGGCTGACTATACAATCAATTCCCTGCACCACTGGTTGATTTAACCTTACGACGAACTACAATTAGTTAAATTGTATAATATATTATAGTATACTAGCTTATATTTCATAACCAAATGAATATCAACAAAACACATAATACAAGAACCAAGGTTGTCCATTTCACGCAGATTTCAAATATACATGTACCGGTACTTATAAAACAAGAATTAAATGATGAACAGATACTAAAAAACTTAATTTCAGAAATTCATGAAAAGAAAATAATACTTACTGAGCAGAAATTGATATTCCAGCCTTAGTCCTTGTGTATTTAGCTTGAAAACACATTAAATATGAACAGCAAGGAGACGCGCACTTCTTGTCCATCAGTTGAATTCAAATTTTGACCTAGATAAGCTGCGAACAGCTATACCCTGCCAAGAAAATTGCATAACAAGGTTATCCTGACACTGAAACAGACCAAGTAAGCGAGAGGCACTCCTTTTTTTTTATCTGATATCTCGAAGGTTTTGGGAGTAATACAACTTGACCGGGGTTAATTGTCAGTGTGAAAATTCTTATGAGTTTATTTGAATTTTTTTTATATTTTGTGAAAAGAAAGATTATAGAATTAATACACGCAACAAACATGACAAAAGCACAACCTAATAAAATAAGACTTCTTAGATTCGTTCTGTATACGTATAATCTGCGCAAGAGTATACGGCACGGATTTTAAGAACATTAATTCGGAATAATTATTTTTATTAATTCTATAGTAATATGGCATTACCGTGGGATGTTGGATAAAGATGTTATTATTTATTAAAAGCTTATACTTAACATATCTTATAAATATATCCAAAAAAATAGCATTCACAATTTACAAAAAAAATAACCTTTTTTGAAACATAATTAGAATGAAGTGTTAAATGTAGATGCCATGCTTCATATTAACTCATATTCAAAATTTTATAATGGTACTAGATATTGGCACTACTCTTTTGAGTGAATCAATTTATAATGTATGCGTTTCATTTATTAAGTATAATTATTATGTATATAATATTTTCTAACAATGCAAACAGCTGTGTGTATATTGCGAAAAATCGCATGGATTAGAAGTTAAAGACACCTTTATATTCTGAACTTAAAAACTAAAGTGCTCAATACTCGTTATACCCGTTGTATCAACGTTAATTTTCCTAACTTTCCTAAAGTTGAAAATATGTTGCATCTTCCACGTTGTTTCAACGTTTAAATCGAGAGACAGTCAACTTTGCATTTTAAAACCTTGTTTTAACTCTACATAATCAGAAAATACTCAACGTTGAAAACATGTTGAATCTTCAACGTTGTTTCAACGTTGAAATATCGACGAGCATTCAACTTTGAAAATATGTTGCAGCCTCAACGTTGTTTCAACGTTGAAATATCGACGAACATTCAACGTTGAAAATATGTTGCTGCTTCAACGTTGTTTCAACGTTGAAAAAACGTTTAAGGACTCAACGTTGAAACAACGTTGAAATATAGTTGATCAACGTTGCAACCTATATTCCACCTCCTTTCAACGTTGAAACAACGTTGCGTGCCTGCTGGGATGTCTTGTAGACATTTTAACTTACGATGACAGCACGTTGAGCGTCACAGTTCAGGCGCTTTGATCGCAAGTCTTCCTTTGAGGGAACGCCCAGTCTTTGAAGTTGAGGGCATTCTGTTTTGGTTCTCGAAAGGCGCATCCAAACATCATTTTTCATTGCATAGTACACATTTTCATTTCTCGTTATCGCTCACTTTTTCTTTCAGAATAACTGACAACTGTTAAAACGCATACGCGTGCGAATACTCCTAAACGTATAAATATTGCGTCATTACATTCAACAAGAGGCCCATGGGCCACATCGCTCACCTGAGCACTGTGGCTAAGAAAAAGTAGAAATTGGATTATTATTGAAAAGTTAAAATCCAAAAGTTTTCCCATGACCTGTAACTACCGGAGGATATACTTCCATATAAATATGATCAATTATGGCTTTGCTATTCTTGAGAAGTTTTTTAAAGAATTTTCCCATATATTTCTATGTAAAACTTTGGTTGGCCAGTTTGACCGGGCCCTACCCCGGGGGTCATGATTTAAACTAACTTGAATCAACACTTCCTGAGGATGCTTCCATATGAATATGATCAATTATGCCTTGGATATTCTTGAGAAAAAAATTTTAAAGAATTTCCCATATATTTCTATGTAAAGCTTTGGTCGGCCATTTTGGCCCCGCCCGACCCCCGGTCTCATGATTTGAATAAACTTGAATCTACACTACCTGAGGATATGCTTCCATATAAATATGATCAATTTTGGCTTTGCTATTCCTAAGAAGAAGATTTTTAAAAAATTTTCCCATATATTTCTATGTAAAACTTTGGTCGGCCATTTTGGCTCCGCCCTACCCCCGGGGCTCATGATTTGAACAAACTTGAATCTACACTTCCTGAGGATGCTTCCATATAAATATGATCAATTACACACTAATTGTGCCACACACGTTTCACGTACGTTAAACGTATGTGACACGTACGTGTCTTCACGTACGTTTTCCGTGAAAAAAATACCACGTACCGTGTCACATATGTTTAGAAACGTATGTTACACGTACGTGATTCATACGTTAAACACACGTGGTAAGTATCATACGTTAAACATACGCGAGTAAACGCACGTTATACATATGGAACACATATGTTTAACATGTTTTCAGAATATGGTTAATGTATGTTATACATATGG